>NW_028270143.1:63591539-63742917 GCF_037043375.1 Chiloscyllium plagiosum | reverse complement strand
CTTCACTTTCAAGTAAGTATGAACCTGCACTCCAAGGTTTCTGTTCAACAACACTTCACGGGACTTTACCACTAAGTATATAAGTCCTACTCTGATTTGCTTTCCAAAAATGCAGCACCTTGCATTTATCTAAATTAAACTCAGTCTGCCACCCCTCAGCCCATTGGCCCATCTGATCAAGATCCCATTGTACTCTGAGGTAACCTTCTTCACTCTCCACTACACCTCCAATTTTGGTCTCATCTGCAAACTTACTAACTATGCCTCCTATGTTCACATCCAAATCATTTATATAAATGACAAAAAGTAGTGGACACAGCACTGATCCTTGTGGAACACCACTGGTCACAGACCTCCAGTCTGAAATGCAACCTCCACCACCACCCTCTGTCTTCTAGATGATTCCTTCACCTCTGTTGAGTTGCTGACATTTTATGGAGAAGTGTATGACATTAACCAAATCACCATAATTTCAGATACAAAGATGAATATAACCTTTATCTGAACAGCTTTCAATTAAAACTATCAATTTCAGTCATCACTTTGGACATTTGCTTTACATCTTAAATCATGTCAACATATTATTAAATGAAAGTATGTTGTGCAGTATTTCATAAGCTATGCTGAAATTATTTAAGGAGAAAGTGAGGTCTGCAGATGCTGGAGATCAAAGTTGAAACTTTATTGCTGGAACAGCACAGCAGGTCAGGCAGCATCCAGGGAACAGGAGATTTGACGTTTCGGGCACAGGCCCTTCTTCAGGAATGAGCAGAGAGTTTTCAGCAGGAGAAGATAAAAGGTAGGGAGGAGGGACTTGGAGGAGGGGCGTTGGAAATGTGATAGGTGAAAAGAGGTCAAGGTGAGGGTGATAGGTCGGAGTAGGATGGAGGCGGAGAGGTCAAGAAGAAGACTGCAGGTCAGGAAGTCGGTGCCGGGCTGGAGGGATCCGGCTGAGACAAGGTGGGGGGGAATTATTTAAGCAGTGTTTAGTTTAACAGTGTAATGGATGAACTACATTTGAATGTAAAAATTGCTGCTGAACACCAGTAACCAGAACTTCTAAATTAACATTATTTGAAACGCTTTTCTTTAAGAAGATATTGTTAAAGAAAGGTCAGGAAGATGTGTTCAAAGCCAAATCTCATTGGAATGTCAGATGGAGTCTCAGCAGCTTTGACATTTTCCTACCATTACAGCGAAAAGCATGTTCCAACTCTGTTGTATTGGCATGATTACTTTTTTTGGACATAGTCAATAAGAAGACTGTCTCAATATTTAATGATAAGCTAATGACAATTATGTACACAGAAAATGTCCACAGTTTGAGCAATTTTGACTCTTGAGCTCTCCAGCTGGAATTTGAGCTGCAGACATCTTTGGGACATCATGAAGGGAGGGAACCTGAGTACATTGTTTCACATCTCTTAGGGCTAGTGGAACGTTATGATTGATCAATGATCAGGGAAAAGGTCACATGATTACAAGTCAGGGAGGAATTCGATACTGTGATGTAGTGATGGAGCAGCCTCAGCCATTGACTTTGGCCAACAGCTATGAAAGTACCCTTACTGTTTGCATGCAACAGGAACAGCATGAGGCCCGAACAATCTCCATGCACCACCACTCTCCTCCGCCTGGCTGAACTTGTTCTCTCTCTCAACAACTACTCCTTCAACTCATCCCATTTTCTCCAAATCAAAGGTGTAGCAATGGGTACCTGCATGGGTCCTAGCTATGCCTGCCTTTTCATGGGGTATGTGGAACATCTCTTGTTCCAGGCCTACCTGGGTCCCCTCCCACAACTGCTTTGTCGGTACATCGTTGACTATTTTGGTGCGGCTTTATGCTCTCATCCTGACCTGGAAAAATTCATAAACTTCGCTTCCAGTTTCCATCCCTCCATCACCTTCACCTGGTCCATCTCCGACACTTGCCTTCCTTTCCTTGACCTTTCTGTCTCCATTTCCGGCAATAGTCTATCCACTAATATCCATTACAAGCCCACTGACTCCCACAGCTATCTGGACTACAGCTTTTCTCACACTACGACCTGGAAGGACTCTATCCCTTTGTCTCAGCTCCTTTGCCTCCGCCGCATTTGTTGCGATGAGGCCACTTTCCAAAGTGGTGCTCTTAATATGTGCTCCTTCTTCTCCAACCGTGGCTTCCCACCTATAGTTGTTGACAGAGTTCTTGACAGCGTGCGGTCCATCTCCCGCACCACGACCCTCATCCCCTCCCTCCCCTCCCAGAACAAGGATAGGGTCCCTCTTGTTCTCACCTTTCACCCACCAGCCTTTACATGCAAAGAATAATCCTCTGCCATTTTCGCCAACTCCAACACGACGCCATAACTAAACACATCTTCCCTTCCCTCCCCGTGTCTGCATTCTGTAGAGATCGTTTCCCCTGGAACAACCTAGTCCACTCCTCCATCACACCGAACACCTCTCCCATCACACACGGCACCTTCCCATCACACCGAACACCTCTCCCATCACACACGGCACCTTCCCATGCAACCGCAGAAGGTGCAACACCTGCCCCTTTATCTCTTCCATGCTCACCATCCAGGCACCAGACAATCATTTCAGATTAAGCAGCGTTTCACTTGTACCTCTTTCAATTTGGTCTACTGCATTCGTTGCTCCCAATGTGATCTCTTCTATATCGGAGAGACCAAACGGCAACTGGGTGATCACTTTGCTGAGCACCTTCGGTCTGGAGGGAATCAGGTCCCGGACCATCCCGTGACTTGTCATTTCAACACACAATCCTGCTCCCATGCCCACGTGCCTGTCCTTGGCCTGCTGCAACGTTCCAGTGAAGCTCAACGCAGACTGGAGGAACAGCATCTCATTTACCGACTAGGCACGTTACAGCCTGCCAGTCTCAACATTGAATTCAACAACTTCAAATGATTATCCCATCTCGACCCTTCTGTTTTCATTCTGCTCCATAATTTTATTTCATTTATTTTATTTATCTTTTTAAATTTTTTTTCACTGTTCTGTACCTCTTATTTCTTGATTGTCTCTCTTTCTCTCGCTCCCCACTCTCTCATCACCTTTTTCCTCTCCTCTTCCCCCTTTGCTACCTTTCTCCCATGTTTTCCATTTTGCCTCTGCTTCACCATCCCCCCATTCCCTCCCCTCCCATATTTTGTCACATAGCACTGGCTTCAGCCTTGGTCACTCACAGCTCCTAATCTCCCTATAATCTCTCTATGCACTGTCATTATCACCTCTTTATTGCTATCTTTGCTTCTGGAGCCATGACTCGCCTTCTCTCAGCCCAGTATAAATACCTCCCTATTTCTCCCTTTTCTTTTAGCTTTGACAAAGGGTCAGTTAGACTCGAAATGTCAGCTCTTTTCTCTCCTTACAGATGCTGCCAGACCTGCTGAGATTTTCCAGCATTTTCTCGTTTGGTTTCAGATTCCAACATCCACAGAAATTTGCAGTAAGAACAGCAGGAGTATATGCTCAGAATCACCATGGGCAATGGAAAAGGAATATGATAATGATAGGTGCAGTGTAGTCAGGGAGATAAATTATTTACTCTGCAGACACATTACATAGAACATAGAACATAGAAGAATACAGCGCAGTACAGGCCCTTGGGCCCTCGATGTTGCGCCGATCCAAGCCCACCTAAACTACACTAACCCACTATCCTCCATATACCTATCCAATGCCCTCTTAAATGCCCATAAAGAGGGAGAGTCCACCACTGTTACTGGCAGGGCATTCCATGAACTAACGACTCGCTGAGTGAAGAACCTACCCCTAACATCAGTCCTATATCTACCCCCCCTTAATTTAAAGCTATGCCCCCTTGTAATACCCGACTCAATACGCGGGAAAAGGTTCATACTGTCGACCCTATCTAACCCCCTAATCATCTTGTACACCTCAATCAAGTCACCCCTAAACCTTCTTTTCTCTAGTGAAAACAGCCCCAAGTGCCTCAGTCTTTCCTCATACGATTTTCCTTCCATACCAGGCAACATCCTGGTAAACCTCCTCTGCACCCGTTCCAATGCCTCCACATCCTTCCTATAGTATGGCGACCAAAACTGCACACAATATTCCAGATGCGGCCGTACCAGAGTCTTATACAACTGCATCATGACCTCAGGACTCCAGAACTCAATTCCTCTACCAATAAAAGCCAGTACGCCATATGCCTTCCTCACCGCACTATTTACCTGGGTGGCAACTTTCAGAGATCTGTGTACATGGACACCAAGATCCCTCTGCTCATCCACACTACCAAGTATCCGACCATTAGCCCAGTACCCCATCTTTTTGTTATTCTTCCCAAAGTGAATCACCTCGCACTTAGCTACATTGAATTCCATCTGCCACCTTTCTGCCCAGCTCTGCAGCTTCTCTATATCCTGCTGTAACCTGCCACATGCTTCCTCACTGTCAACAACTCCTCCGACTTTCGTATCATCCGCAAACTTGCTCACCCAACCTTCTAACCCCTCTTCCAGGTCATTTATAAAAATGACAAACAGCAATGGTCCCAAAACAGATCCTTGCGGAACACCGCTAGTGACGGCACTCCATGAAGAAACTTTGCCATCAACTACTACCCTCTGTCTTCTTCCATCCAGCCAATTCCTAATCCAAACCTCCAACTCACCCTCAATGCCATATCTCCGTATTTTCTGCAGTAGCCTACCATGGGGAACCTTATCAAACGCCTTACTAAAATCCATATATACCACATCTACCGCTTTCCCCTCATCAACCTCCTTCGTCACCTTTTCAAAGAATTCAATAAGGTTTGTGAGGCACGACTTGCCCTTCACAAAACCATGCTGACTATCCTTGATCACATTATTCCTATCTAGATGTGCATAAATCCTATCCCTTACAATTCTCTCTAAGACTTTGCCCACAACAGAAGTGAGACTCACCGGCCTATAGTTACTAGGGCTATCCCTACTCCCCTTTTTGAACAAGGGAACCACATTTGCTATCCTCCAGTCTTCTGGGACTACTCCTGTAGACAAAGAGGACATAAAAATCAAGGCCAATGGCTCTGCAATCTCCTCCCTTGCTTCCCAGAGAATCCTAGGATAAATGCCATCAGGCCCAGGGGACTTATCTATTTTCACCTTTTCCAGGATTTCCAACACCTCTTCTCTACATACCTCAAAGCCATCCATTCTACTTATTTGTGCCTCAGTATTCTCATCGACAACAATGCCCTGTTCCTGAGTGAATACTGAAGAAAAGTATTCATTCAGTGTCTCCCCAATCTCTTCCGCCTCCACACGCAACTTCCCCCTACTATCCTTGACTGGACCTATTCCTACCCTAGTCATTCTTTTATTCCTAACATACCTATAGAAAGCCTTAGGGTTTTCCCTAATCCTATCTACTAAGGACCTTTCATGTCCCCTCCTTGCTGCTTTTAGCTCTCTCTTCAGGTCCTTCCTGGCTACCCTATAACTCTCAATCGCCCCAATTGAACCTTCACGTCTCATCTTGAGATAGGCCGCCCTCTTCCATTTAACAAGGGATTCCAATTCCTTATTAAACCACGGCTCCCTCGCACGACCCTTTCCTTCCTGCCTGACAGGTACATAATTATCAAGGACACTCAATAGTTGCCCCTTGAACAAGTTCCACATATCATTTACACTCTTGCCTTGGAGTCTACTTTTCCAAGCCACACATCCTAAGTCATGCCTCACCGCATCATAATTTCCCTTACCCCAGCTATAATTCTTGCCCTGTAGTACACACTTATCCCTCTCCATCACGAGTGTAAAAATCACCGAATTATGGTCACTATCCCCAAAGTGCTCACCTACCTCTAATTCTAACACCTGGCCTGGTTCGTTACCCAGAACCAAATCCAGTATGGCCTCACCTCTTGTTGGCCTGTCTACATATTGTGTCAGGAAACTCTCCTGCACA
Source organism: Chiloscyllium plagiosum (assembly GCF_037043375.1). NCBI lineage: Eukaryota > Metazoa > Chordata > Chondrichthyes > Orectolobiformes > Hemiscylliidae > Chiloscyllium > Chiloscyllium plagiosum. Next base: position 63,736,978 of record NW_028270143.1, on the reverse strand, counting down.
CATTGAACAAACACTGACCCATCTAACGAACTTGAGCTATAGCTTTCCCAATCAATATCAGGAAAGTTAAAGTCCCCCATAACAACCACCCTATTACTGTCACTCATCTCCTGAATCACCTTCCCAATCCTTTCTTCAATGATTCTAGGACTATTAGGAGGCCTGTAAAAGACTCCTAACAGGGTGACCTCACCTTTCCTATTCCTAACCTCAGCCCAAACTACCTCAGATGGCAAGTCCTCATCCATCGTCCTTTCCACCGCTGTAATACTATCTTTGACAAGCAATGCCACACCTCCCCCTCTTTTACCCCCACCTCTGACCCTACTAAAACATTTAAATCCCGGAACCTGCAACAGCCAATCCTGTCCCTGTTCTAGCCATGTCTCCGTAATAGCCACAACATCGAAGTCCCAGGTACCAACCAACGCTGCAAGTTCACCTACCTTATTTCGTATACTTCTTGCATTGAAGTATACACACTTCAAGCCACTTCCCTGTTTACAGGCACCCTCCTTGGAAATTGATGCCATGTTCCTCACCTCCCTACACTCCAGGCCCTGCACCCTGAAGCTACAATCTGGGTTCCCATGCCCCTGCCGAGTTAGTTTAAACCCCCCCCAAGAGCACTAGCAAACCTCCCCCCAAGGATACTGGTTCCCCTCAGGTTCAGGTGTAGACCATCCTGTTTATAGAGGTCCCACCGTCCCCAGAAAGAACCCCAGTTATCCAAAAACTGGAACCCCTCCCTCCTGCACCATCCCTGAAGCCACGCATTTAATTGTTCTCTCTCCCTATTCCTCGAATCTCTATCACGTGGCACGGGTAACAAACCAGAGACAACAACTCTGTTTGTTCTAACTCCAAGCTTCCAACCTAGCTCCCTGAAAGCCTGTCTAACATCCTCAGCGCTCCTCCTACCTATGTCGTTGGTGCCAATGTGGACCACGACTTCGGGTTGCTCCCCCTCCCCCTCCAGGACCCGGAAAACACGATCAGAGACATCACGTACCCTTGCACCTGGGAGGCAACATACCAAACGTGAGTCTCTCTCGTTCCCACAAAACCGCCTATCTGTGCCACGAACTATCGAGTCCCCAATTACTACTGCTCTGCTCTTCTTCACCCTTCCCTTCTGAGTAACGGGGACAGGCTCCGTGCCAGAGACCTGAGCCCCGTTACTTACCCCTGGTAAGTCATCCCCCCCACAAGTATCCAAAACGGTATACTTGTTCTTGAGGGGAATGGCCGCAGGAGGTCCCTGCACTGGCTGCTTCCTCCCAGTCCCCCTCACTGTCACCCATCTATCTGCCATCTTTGGAGTTACTACTTCCCTATAACTCTGATCTATGACCCCCTCTGCCTCCCGAATGATCCGAAGTTCATCCAACTCCAGCTCCAGTTCCCTAACACGGTCTTGGAGGAGCTGGAGATGGGTGTACTTCCTGCAAGTGTAATCGGCAGGGACGTCGATGGCATCCCTCACCTCATACATGGAGGAAACTGTCTGCCCAGTGGTAAGATTTAAGACATCCCTGAGGGCTGAGGACAGGCTTGAAGTGGAATGAGGAGGATCTATTTGTTGTGGTTCATATATTGGATTACTTACAGTGTGAAAACAGGCCCTTCGGCCCAACAAGTCCACACCGACCTTCTGATGAGCAACCCACCCAGACCCATTCCCCTACATTTGCCCCTTCACCTAACACTAAAGGCAACTTATCATGGCCAATTCACCTAACTGCACATTTTTGGACTGTGGGAGGAAACCGGAGCACCTGGAGGAAACCCACGCAGACACAGGGAGAATGTGGAAACTCCACACAGACAGTTGCCCGAGGCAGGAATTGAACCAGCATCTCTGGCGCTGTGAGGCAGCAGTGCTAGTTACTGTGCCACCGTGCCACCCATATTTGAACCAATAACATTAATCGAACTAGGAATGATGTTCTGCTGAGAAAGTTTGAGGATTTAAAAACCATCTTTAAACACAGAATCTGATCAAGCATACTAATGCACAATTCAAACACTACTTAAAAACAAACCAGTTTTAATTCATAGAACTCTGGCACAAGTACTGGTGTAACAAGGATATGTTCCGTTTGTTGGGCTAAGTTCAATGTGCTGATGAGTCTCTTAACGAGGGTTTTTAACTGTAAGAGTAGGAGAGGTGTCAGGTGAAAAGTGATCAGAAACCTCGAGGGAATAGTCAACTTAATTGAGCAGTATGGTGTTGGGGTTGACACTGGCAGGTTATTTCTTCTGGCTGATGAATCTAAAGTACAGAATTTTTACTGTGCAGAAAGAGGCTATTTGGTTCTCTTAATTAGTGCCACTCTCCTGCCATTTCCCCACATCACAGCCTACCATTTCTGTTGAAATAATCAGCCAGTGACTTGGCGAATACCTCGGGGGCACAGTCTCAAGATGAGGGGTTTATCATTGAGACTGTGATGAAGAAAAATGAGATTTTGCCCCACCTCCAACACTACTATAGGGCTGCCATAGGATCAGGAGTGGGATATTTAACCCTGAGAGCCTGTGCTATCATTGTTATGATTGATTTGTGACCTAGCTTCTTATGTTTACTTTTTTGTCCCATATCTTTAACCGATTGATCTTAAATTTAAATCAATAATTGATCGAGCATCAACTGTTTGCAAGAGCATATTCTAAACACTACCAGCCATTCCATGCTAAATTATTTTCTGATTTCACTCTTGAAGGTGCCTGACTCCAACTTTTAGGTTGTCCCTTTGCCCCACAGTCCTGCATCCACTGGAATAAGGTTAAAAATCACACAACACCAGGTTATAGTCCAACAGGTTTAATTGGAAGCACACTAGCTTTCGGAGCGACAATCACCTGATGAAGGAGCGTCGCTCCGAAAGCTAGTGTGCTTCCAATTAAACCTGTTGGACTATAACCTGGTGATGTGTGATTTTTAACTTTGTACACCCCAGTCCAACACCGGCATCTCCAAATCATGTCCACTGGAATAGTTATTCTTCATCTTTTCTAGTTTGACGGTTTCCCTAAATATCTTGAAAATCTAATTCAAATCAAAGTTTAATCTTAATTTGAGGAATATAAATCTAGTTTGTTTAATCTCCCCTTGTTATTTAACCCTGAGGATTCACATATCACTGTATTTATGCTATCTTCCATTCTCTCCAAGGCCTTTCAGAATATCCTTTCCAAAGTGTGCTTCTCCAGCTTGGTCTAACCAAATTGGGTTGTAGTTGCATGATTTCTTACATGACAGCTTTTGTGTTCTAGTCCTCTGGATAATTAGACCAACATTCATGAGCCTCTTTTGATTATTTTCCATGCCTGTCAATAGATAATGATCTATGTACACCAATTCTTAAAACTCTTTACACCTTCACTGTATGGAACTTTTTACAATTTACTGCTTCCACCTTTTCACCACTTTGGTTGACATTTAAATTTCTTCCATTGAATGAGTTTCACCGATTGAGCTCAACTGTGGGTACGAGGAAGAGGAAACATGCACTGTTGGTGGTCCTTTCTCATACTGATCAAGTACAATTAACCATGCTGTGACATTCACAGTGTCTTGAAAAACCATTCACAGCATCTTTAAAAACACTATATCGTTATATTATGGAAGGGCAGTGGTGTTGCTATGGGAGCGGCTTAAATGGGGTTCAAGAGCTCTATTCAATTCAGGGACTTATTAACTGTGGCAAAAATATTGCTCACTGTTCTCTATGAGCATTTATATACCAACCTTTGAGATCAACAAAACAATCAAAATTAAAATAAATGTATTATGTTGAAGCAACAGAAGCTAATTGTTGCTCTCATAAAGTCAGTTATTCACTACAAAATCTGTATTCCACGTATCATCAAACCCTGTTATCTATAACCTCATATTATTACTTTAAACTTCTTTCTGTCTTCAAATTATTTGAGCATGTGTTTATGACAGGCTTCTTTTGATGAACATGGGATCATTCTAGGAGAGAATCTTATAGGTCTGCGGCGAAATAATATTTTAATAGATTTGTCTTGGCGATCAGAGTCAGCAGCACGACATTGGCAGTAAGAGCTGGCCTTTCACAAAATGGCAGCAGCCTCCCAGCTGTCTGGCCAATTGGAAGGGGCAGCAATGACACGGCTCCTTCCAGTGAACAAAGGTGGCGGCTGCATCATCAGCAGCAACAAGAACTTGGGTTCTCCTGGTGATCAATGTGACCTCGACTCCAAGCCATGGCTAGACCACGGTGCCTGCATCAGTGGCTCAGCATCTCCCCCACATATATGGGGATAAGACTTTAGACTTTCAGACAATGTTTTTTTTTTCCCTTTTGGCTTCTTTTTAAAAGATTTTTAGCTTTTTTTAAAGATGGTGCTGGAGAATGGTAACTTTGTAAACATTTCACTGTACTCTTGTGTTCCTATAGTTGAGTACACATGACAATAAATTATAATTCCAGTTCTAAGGTTTCAAATTGACAGGGCTATGGTATGATACCTGACAAATCTGGTGAGAAGTCTGGCCATGCCTTTATCAATATCAGGACGATCACACTGCATTTTTTTAAGCTTTTCACAAGCAGTATGGTGAGCTGCCAATTAAGGAAGATTTTAATTGGTTGTCGGCCTGAAATATAACTCACCCTTACTACCATTCATCTTCCCGTCTTACCAACACTTCAAACTAGCTAGACATCAAGAATTCTTCACACGGAAGTCAGAGCGAGTACTTTGCAACTTGAGCTCACCACTGGCTTTGAAGAGTGCCAATGTTGGAGACTAGACACCAACATCTCAGAGCAGATGTTCCATGGACATTGGCACCTGACATGTGTCAGCCTCTGTGAACTCTCATGACACATCTCTGATCCAATTACAGAATGCTTCTGACCATCAGTGCTGCACCGTAGGCTTCACTGGCTACTATCAATGTAAAGCTGCTGCAAGGGCTCAGGAACCTGCACCAAGCTCATGGACTGGACTCGTCTGCTTTTCTGGCCTGCTCATTCGCGATCATCGCTCTCACTCATTCTGAGACTAACTAAGATGCTTGCCGTATCCCTGCCTTCTGTTACTTCTCCTTGACTTTTGGCACTTTGCAATCTATGCCAGAGAAACAAGATTGATGTTGTTGTTATGTTGTATTGTCATTTAGCACAAAGTCGAGAAGGTTTTCATAGTTGTCAGCAGATTTCAGTCAAGCGGGATAGGTTCTGGTTCTGGCACAGTAAGTCAAGGACAGCCTCTGACACCAATCCAGGGGCTTGGACACAGCCTGTCAACCACTGGGGCTGTCAGAGTCAAGATGCTGTCTGCAGAAGGGGTTAGGAGCCAAGTGTAGACAGCGATGGTATGAATGTGAGGGATGAGAGATAGGATAGTGTCTCCTAGGCTGGCAGAGTGGAGAAGATCATTGATCTTCTTTCTACATTATTCTACATTTGACATTCTCCAGATGGCTGAAACTACTTTAATTCAGTTGTAAACTTGCTACAGGCTGCCGTAGTCTAGTGTTGTGGCCTCCACTGCTGGTCCTGAGGAAGAGGAAATCTCATGTGTGCATTATCTCATCCAGTAGGACCTTGAGTTTCTTGGCAAATATCACGCGCTGTGCAGAGCTGCTCACAACTGTCAGTGCTTGTCAAGGTGCACAACAGGTTTTTATTTGTGCCAAGGGGTGCTGGTCTTTTGGCATAAATCTGGTAAGTGGCAAATTGGTCTGAGAATGGCATGTTTTAAGATGAGGAAAGAATTGGACATAGGGATACAGTAGGTAGTCAATGAAGTACATTTGGCAAGAGATGGTGAGAAATCTTGCTGGGTCTTAACATGTGAATCCCTCTAAAAATCTGCATGTAATTTATATTTAGCTAAAAGAATATAAGGTTCAGCATTCTGTGTGTGTTCCACTTGGGACCTAAATTAAGTAAAATAGTGAAGACGATTTGCCAGAAATTTGCCAACTGTGATTAGCTCAGCCAAGATCAAAAATGCCCACTGGACCCCCACAAATTCAGTTACCATTTTATGTCAAACCTAACTTTATTTTGCTGGAAATGTCTGTTTTAAAAAAGATAAATTGTAATTGGAACTTTTATTTTAAAGTTTTGTTTTCAGTCATCTGGAAAAATACCCTGATAAACTTAATATTCTAAATCTCCCTCCTTGATTGTGTTGGCAGGTTTAGTATGTTGCATTCAGGACCCTCCAACAGTTACAGACGTATCAACTGAATTAGAAGCAAAAGAAAAATAAAGACTTGTGTTTAAAAACCTGTCTTCAAGATGTGTTAAAGCACTTACAGCCCACGAAGCATACTTGAAATATAGTTACTACTGTAATGTTGTGGAAATGCCACAGCCAATTTATTCAAGACAATCTCCCGCAATCACAATGTGAGGATGAACATTTAGCCAGTTTGTTTATTAGCATTGTGGGATAAATATTGGCCAAGACACTAGAGATATTGTGAACCTGGAGGTTTTGTGGACAAGTGGTGAGAGGAGAGCAATTGTTTTTATCAGCTAACTACAACAGAAGGCCACGAGATCAGACACAGCCAGCCTGAACACAGTTTGCAGCTCAGGATGCCCAAAGATGGAGTTTTGGTGAGATGCAAATGCACGAAAATAAGGTGTTCTGCTGAATGACGAGAATCAGAAGTCCCCATTTCAAGCTTTAGGGAAGACCAGGAACATTTTCCTAACATTGAGAATGAGATTGCTTTCATTTTCACCATATCTTCAAACCCTTCTTGCCGTTACTCACGAGGGAGGAGAAAAACTCCACCCTCAGTTTAGGCTTTGATGCTTTGATGCTCAAGCGTTTGGAATGAGATTTAAACCCTTGACCTTCTAACTCAGGGATTTATTGACTTTAAAAATTTGTGTTGGATCATTTACTGCAGAATTTCATTCAATTTCACCTCTGAAGAATTATAGTTGGACAATTTGGACACAGATTTATATTCAGACCAAATTTTATAATGTACACGGTTAATTGCTAGGAGTGTTTTTATATTCATCTGTGAGATGTAGGCATCGCTGGTCAGCCAGAATTTATTGCTCGCCCCTATTGCCTCTGAGAAGGTTGTGGTGAGCTGCTTTCTTGAAAAACGTGTGCTATAGGTTGACCTATCATGCTGTTACATTGGGATTTCCAGGATTTTAAGCCAGCAACAGTGAAGCAGCAGTGAAGGAATAGTGATATATTTCCCAATCGGGAGTGACTTGGAGAGGAACTTGCAGATGTGGAGGACCCATGTATTTGCTGCCTTTTCCTTCTTAATGGTAGTGATTATATTTGTGGGAAGTGCTGTCTCAGGGTCTTTGGCAGATTTCTGCAGTGTATTTGGCAGTGATTTCTGCTACTGGGATGCTGATGGTTGAAGGAATAGATGTTTGTGGATGTGGTGCCAATCAAATAGGCTGCATTGTCCTGAATGGTGTCAAGCTTCTTGAGTGTGGTGGAGATCCATGAATCCAGGCCAGTTCACACTCCTGACTTGTGTCTTGTAAATGACGGATGGGCTTTGAGAATTCAGCAAATGAGTTACTATAGAATTCTGAGCCTCTGACCTGTTCTTGTAGTCATTGTATTTATATGGAAGTCCAGTTAAGTTTCTGGTCAATGGTGTTTGATAGTGAGGGATTCAGTGATGGTAAGACTATTTAATGTAAAGGGATGGCGGTTAGATCATGTCTTATGAGGAGATCATTCTCGCCTGGTATTTCAGTAGTATAAATGTTACTTGGAACTTGTCAGCCCAAGCCTTGATATTGTTCAGGTTCTGTTGCATTTGAATATTGACTGAGAAGTTGTATCTGAGGAGTTGTGAATGGTTCTGAACATTGTGCATTGGTCAGCAAACATCCCCACGATTGGTGTTATGCTGAAGGAAGGCTCATTGATGAAGCAGCTGAAGATGGTTGGGTCTAGGACAATACCCCGATAAGTTGTTGCAGTGATGTCCTGGAGCTGAGATGAGTGACTCTCAAAAAGCACAACCATCTTCATTTGTGCCAGGTATGTCTCCAACCAGCAGAGAGTTTGCCCCCGATGCCTATTGATTCAAGTTTTGCTAGAGCTCCTTGATTCCACACTTGGTCAAATGTGGCCTTGATGTCAAGACCTGTCTCTCTTGCCTCATGTATAGAATTCAGCTGTTTTGTTGGTGTTTGAACCAAGGCTATAATGAGGTTAGGAGCTGCATGGCCTTGGCAGAAACCAAGGAGACACTGAGCAGGTTATTGCTAAGCTGCTGGATAACACTGTTGCTGATACCTGAAAGAGGCCAAGAGGGATCATGCACTCAGCACTTCTGGCTGAAGATTGGTGCAAATGCTACAGCCTTATCTTTTGCACTGATGTGCTGGGCTTTTCCATCATTGGGGATGGGGATATTTTTAGAACCTCATCCTCCAGTGAGTTGTTTAATTGTCCACCACCATTCATAACTGGATGTGGTGGAACTGCAGAGCTCAGATCTGATTGTGTGGAATTGCTTAGCTTAGTCTATCACTTGCTGCTTATGCTGTTTGGCATGCAGGTAGACCTGTTTTTTAACTTCACCAGGTTGACACCACATATTTAGATATGCCTGGTGCTGCTTCTGGCATTCCTCCTGTACTCTCCACTGAACTAGGGTTGGTCCCCTGGCTTGATGGTCATAGTTGAGTGGGGGATATGCCTGGATATGAAATTGCACATTGTGTTGGAGTACAATTCTGTGGCTGTTGATGGTCCACAGTATATCATGGATGCCCAGTCTTGAGTTGTTCGGTGTGTTTGAAGTCTGTTTCTTTAGCTGGGTGATAGTGCCACACAGTACAATGGAGAGTACTCTCAATGTGAAGGTTGGATGTCATTTGCACATGGCCTGTGCGGTGGTCACTCTCACTAATACTTCCATGGACAGATGCATGTACAACAGGCATATTGGTGGGAATTAGGTTAAATATGTTTTTCCTTCTTGCTGGTTTGCTTAACACCTGCTACACGTCCAAGTCTAATAGCTTTTGGACCCAACCATCTCAATCAGTAATACTGTTGCTGAGCCAATGTTGGTCCTGGATATTGAAATCCTCAACTTGGAGTACAATCTTGCCAGTATTGGTGCTTCTTCGAAGTGTTGTTCATTATGGAGGAGTATTGATTCATCAGCTGAGGGAGGACGATATATGGTTAATCAGCAGGAGGTTCCTTACCAATGTTCAACCTGATGCCATGGGATTCCATGGGATCTGGACTCAATTTGAGGACTCCCTGGGCAACTCCCTCCTAACTGCATACCACTCTGCTGACAGCCCTTGGAAATATAATATACAGTTATTATGGAGCCATAGAGATGTACAGCATGAAACAGACCTTTCGGTCCAACCCGTCCATGCCGATTAGATATCCCAACCCAATCTAGTCCCATCTGCCAGCACCCGGCCCATATCCCTCCAAACCCTTCCTATTCATATACCCATCCAAATGCCTCTTAAATGTTGCAATTGTACCAGCCTCCACCACTTCCTCTGGCAGCTCATTCCATACACATACCACCCTCTGTGTGAAAAAGTTGTCCCTTAGGTCTCTTTTATATCTTTCCCCCTCACTCTAAACCTATGTCCTCTAGTTCTGGACTCCCGGACCCCAGGGAAAAGACTTTGTCTATTTATCCTATCCATGCCCCTCATAATTTTGTAAACCTCTATAAGGTCACCCCTCAACCTTCGATGCTCCAGGGAAATAACCCCTAGCCTGTTCAGCCTCTCCCTATAGCTCAAATCCTCGAACCCTGGCAATGTCCTTGTTAAATCCTTTCTGAACCCTTTCAAGTTTCACAACATCTTTCCGATAGGATGGAGACCAGAATTGCACGCAATATTCCAACAGTGGCCTAACCAATGTCCTGTACAGCCGCAACATGACCTCCCAACTCCTGTACTCAATACTCTGACCAATAAAGGAAAGCATACCAAACGCCCTCTTCACTATCCTATCTACCTGCGACTCCACTTTCAAGAACCTATGAACCTGCACTCCAAGGTCTCTTTGTTCTGCAACACTCTCTAGGACCTTACCATTAAGTGTATAAGTCCTGCTAAGATTTGCTTTCCCAAAATGCAGCACCTTGCATTTATCTGATTTAAACTCCATCGCCACTTCTCAGCCCATCTGGTCCAGATCCTGTTGTAATCTGAGGTAACCCTCTTCGCTGTCCACTACACCTTCAATTTTGGTGTCATCTGCAAACTTACTAACTGTACCTCTTATGCTCGCATCCAAATCATCAAAAAGTAGAGGACCCAGCACCGAGCCTTGTGGCACTCCACTGGTCACAGGCCTCCAGTCTGAAAAACAATCCTCCACCACCACCCTCTGTCTTCTACCTTTGAGCCAGTTCTGTATCCTTATTAGTACGAGACTAAGTTGCATGCTAATCCTTTCTCTCAAAATTCTTGCTTATCCCATTTTGATGATTTATAGAAGATAATTTTGCAAATGACCTTTGTCCAGGATTTGTCCAGATTTATGTCTTTGGAGGTTTTTTCCAAAAAGCATACAATGAATGATAAGGTACACAACAGCATTAAAGTACTTGAAATTCATATTGTATTTAATATAATTATCTGTGGTCACATTATGCTTTGTCAGAGAACTATGCCTTTGTAGGTATGATTACCAGGATTTTATTGATAAGTTTGAAGGATTGTATGATCTAGAATTGATTGTTTGAAATACTTTCTCCATTAAATTTATAAAGAGCAAGTTTCAATGGGTAGTGTCATGGAAGGAGGTGGGTTTTTTTCTGATTGCGCAGAAGGACTTATGTTATTTGCATAACCTCTTTTCTGTGACCAGTCAGGCTTCTAATTCACTTTCTTTCTGTCCAAAGTCATCACAAAGCTAAGAAATTTTGTTATTTTTGTTTCAATGTAAACCTAAAACAAATAGACAAGCTGCCAGGAGGCTCAGCTACAAACTTGTGTTGTTATCATTTCCATCTGTTAAATTATCACATTTGATTATGTATAAAGAATGTTCACATTGGCAGCAAATCTAACTTGCACTTACAATTTTTTAAATTTAGTCTGAATGACTTGTTGGAAAAATGCTTTATGTATATAATTGTGTAAAAGTCAAACTTTTGAGCTTATTTTTAAAGGTTCAATTTATAGGGTTGACTAATACACGGGTACTAGTTTTGAGGGACTTAAATTTATGCTGCAGTTTGAAATAGCATATTATTAACAGAAGTCAATTTGATCGCATAACTAATCCCAGGTAAAGAAGAAAAACACAGTGAATTATGGTAAAGATAATTATTGGATGAAAGCAAGAGAAACAAGAATGAATTATGGTAGTAAGTTTTATTTATACATCCTAATACGAAAATTTAACATGTCAAAGATTCATTGAAATCCTGCAAGATCACACCGTTCAACATTGTAATGACCTGGTATAATTGCACACTTAAAATGAAACATTTAGTAAACCCTGAATGCGTAAGTGTCTTGAACTTGCCCACAAAATTCATCCATTTCCCTCTTATAAGTTATGAACCTCAGTAACAAATTAACAAATTTGTCAAAAAATTAAAGATATATATAGCTAATATATCTCAATTCTATTCAGATAATGGCATAATTAAAATGATTAACTTTTTAACAACATTAACTTTTGGATGTATAATGAACTAAGTGTGATAAATACCAATAGACTTAATACCAGTCTGAATTAACTAATTAATCAAAATGTGCTGTAGCAAACCAAGTGGGTGAAGTAGAGTTATGAACAAATGAATGAATAAATGAGTGAATGAATGAATGAATAGAGACACAATATAATAAACAAAGAGCGATAAGTGGTGTTACCAGTATGAATGCGATTATGTTTAAGTAGGATAATGGGAACATGCAGTTTACTTTGTAAGAGGTTTATAACGCGATATAGGATGGTAGACTTTTACATGAGATACATGGAAAATACGATATTTTTTGGCCAAAAATAAGGTGCCGACTTTTACACGAGATCAACTTTCACACGAGTATATACGGTACTTTGTATTGGTTTCTTAATAGATTAGTGAATAATCTATCACCTCGTTAGTACTGTACAGTTCAGACCTGAAAAGTACCAGGTTTAAACCAGTCCTGTTTAGCTGGGCAGCAATTAGTCAGACCAGCCGTAATCTAATTAAATGACAAAAGTGGTTCAAAATGCTGAGTAGCCTATTTCTGTTCTTCAATCACCTACAACTGGTCTTGGCAGCTGTTTTCAAGAGTGAAAGAACAATAACACAAATCTTGCTTGAGATTGAAAGCTAAAAATGGATATTACCTTAATGGTAGGATTAGGAAGAACTTAGATGTCCATGTTTTGATGATTAAAGTTTATTCATAAATACTCCTTTTAGATAAGGAACAGGGCTTACTTTTGCAAAAATGAAACACAATAACATAATGGCATAACATTACTGTCCATCTTTTAAGAATGTTCTTTTGAACCTGTCTCTCATTTATTTTTATTGAACTTTAGGGTCAGTGGTGCAGGACTGCGATCAGTAATGCCCATTGTTTCAGTACCACTTGGTATCCAAACTGGTATCAGATGCTATTGGACACATTTCTGCTGCAAACTATGCTAGTCAGCACCTTGGGGAAAGCACAAACAGCCCATTCTTTACTTTTGCTGCATTCCCCGGATTCAATGGGAGGATTATCGACCAATGGTTTGCATCTTTTATGAATCAGCTCTACGATTAACTGAGCAAATCTTCTGAAAAGCCAAATATGACAGTTTGGACATAATGTTCAAACACAGAAAAATAGATGTCAAATCCTGCTTTCTTAACTCTCAAATGGCCAGAGTTATCATGGTGCTGGGGGAGGGGAGCAGGTTGCTAGGGAAAGAAAACGCCATGAAGGTGCTCAAAACATCCCTTGAAGCACGATAGGATTGAAACCAATGATGGGGAGGAGCTTGCGTTCATTCAGTCAAAATGGATGAAACCTGTCCATTTAACTGCATCACTTTTGAGTCCAAATACCAGAATTTGAAACAAGAAGGCAGCTGGCCTTGCTGGTCAGCAGTCCTCTGTCATACATCTTGCTGTATAGCTGAGTACTTTGTCAATCTCACAAGTGCACTGTGTGAGAAACAAAAGCTCACTCACTTTAATAATTTCAGTCCGAGACAAATATCTGAATCCGCCATTTATTTATACACCTATAGATGGGTGCCCTGTCTCAATACCAGGTAAGGTAATGAGAAAATGCACACTAAATCCAACAAACTCTCGAAATTTATACAGTTTGAATCCCCATATTTTTCCTTATTCCATTGTCTGTTCCCTGCTTCGCTTACGTCACTCATTTCCTTAAGACTTATCCCACAACTTCTGTTTATCCTGTTTTGTCCGTGACAAACTCTTATCTCTGACTCCCATAAGGGTGTTTGACGTCAGTCTATTATAGATTATTGATTAGGCATATCTTTTCTTCTATCAGCATCTATTTCCATCCAGAGGCCACTTTGACCTCTTTAATTAGGGTTTGTTCCTGTGTCTCTGCACAAGCGAGGAGAACAGATGTTTTCCTGTTTGCCCATATATCCACCATTGTTCTGTATTCATGTCTCATGCTCACATATCCTTTCTTTTTGCTGAATATGTATTTTCTCATTCCTATTCTGTATCAGAATTTATACTTGCAGAAATAACATTAATTCATTTATATCCCACAATTTCCCCTTTTTCTTTTCATTACTATCTGTTATCTTCTGCATTTTTGTCTCTTTTTTTTTTAAACATTGTTCCCAAAATTCGCAAGCATCATTTCAGAGATTTCATCCAACTTAGTCTCACTCATCTCCTTATTATTTAGTTGATAAAGTTGCTCTGTCTGATTCCCCTCAGGGGCATTCGTTTCATCAAGGCTGTTTCAATCAGCCTCTGGGTGAGCCCTCGTATACAGGGTATGATACAACAGCCAATGGCCACCAATACCCCGACTACTACTATCAGGGAAGTAAGGATAGAAACCACCACCCCCTTTCTCTGCTAAAATCATATCAAGGGCTATTGTGTTTTCCCATGCCATCCTACTTGTCGCATCAAGCTGTTCTGATATTCCTTTAACCGCCTCTGTTGTATAATTTATAAATCGCTGTTGATTATAAAAAATGTAATTTATCCAGTCTACATTTTTATTAATTGTTACCCACCAAAAGAGGGCTGACTCAAAGCCTGCTGCAATCTGGTTACGAGCTTTGAATTCAGGTACTCCCCTAGGGACTCCTACCGAATCAAGATAAATCCTGTCATCAAAAGAATTATCTAACAGTAATCTCTTACCCCTTCCCTTTTTCCCTACTATCTTTTCCTTCTCAAATGCCAGGGTAAATGGAATTACCAATTGTACAATTGCGCATATCCCTCTCCAATCCGGAGGTAGGGTGGGTCTCAATATTTTTCCTCCACAGTACCACCACAGATCCGCTCGGGGAACCTTTAATGCTGAGTAGTTCCCTCCCTTCTCCGTTTCGGTAACATTCTTAATCTCTGTACATAATTTCAGCTCCCCCAAATCTCTCGACCGACTCGTACCTCGCTTGTGCACACATGACGTGTGATTTCCAACTGCGGCGGAAAATGTGGGGGGAACTTTTGCATCTTTCTCCTCCAAGGGAGGGAACATCAGAGATAGGGAGGTACAATTCCTATCATTCCATGCAGTCTCATCCTGATACAGGGCTATCATACATTTCATGCCCTTCCTGTCTCGCTTCCACCCAAGCGGAAAGGGAACCACCTGGGCCACTGACCTACCGGAGGCACATGCATAGCAATTGCTTTTGTTCAGACTTTTTACAGTATACTTTACCCATTCAACCCAGGCATTTGCATCCCCGTACCCAGTCTCTATCTCGATGGTCTGTTTCAAATCCTTTACCTCTATAATTTTTACTACTGTAGGATCATTGGGAGGAGTGAAAGGTTGTATCTCATTACCCAGTAATTCTACCCATTTTCCCTGTCCTATGCTAATTCGAAAACAACAGCCCACAAACTCCTTCCCATTTGCTTTCATTTCAATCCCAAATGTTTCATTTAATTGTACCTCATAAGTGCCACCTCCCAAAACCGCTCCGTGCCATGTGGTTTTTCTTATCGTTAAATATATGGGGCTACACTTTTTATCGGGACAATCGCGTGCTGGTCGGAAGGGGGCCCGGTGTATTGTGACAAGACCATTATACCAGGTACCATCCCCGAGGCCATCCCCATAGGACTTAAGATGTATCTCTGAGTTGCGGTATTGTCTCTGATTAGCTACATTCCCACAATTTACTAAGCTACATACATCAGTGTCTATTACTTGTGGATTATCAGACTCAGGAACTATTAATAATACATATGAAAATGATATGTGACAAAATCCTAATACCAAGAGGGCTAGCATCATAACTCTAAGCATTCCCAGTATTCTGATCATTATGCTAGAACACAAAAAGGCTTAATATACAATCTTACAGAAATAATCCCGCGCTCGCGTCGCCACTGTATAGTCAATTACTCAAAGTCTCTTTAGTCTGAGTTTCAGCGGGTCTTGCGTTGATTCGGCTGTCCAGACTTCTTCCTCAACTGGAGGGTCCACTGGCCCTTTGATCCGAGTATAATGAGTCCAGCCTTTTTCCACCGTCCTTATTGCCGTTTCGGTAGTCAAAAGAGCCTGATACGGCCCTTCCCAGTCTGGCTGCAGCTTAGTCTCTGTCCATGATTTTATTAAGACCCAGTCTCTTGGCCGGATGGGATGAACAGCAAATTCAAGGGGCGGAGTCTGTGCCAATAGACCCTGTTTTCTGAGGAAAGATAAAGAGGAGGACAAGCCCAGTATATACTTCTTTAAAAACAAATCTTTAGTTTCGGGAATTGGCAATTCTCCCTGTGTTCCCAGATAAGGTAATTCAAATAAGATTTCATAGGGGGATAGTCCCAAATCTTTCCTCCGCCAAGGGACAAGCCCAAAAGGCATCCTTTAAATCTATCACACTAAACCATTTGTGATCATGAGGGATCTTACTTAATAACGTGTAGGGGTTTGGCACCACTGGGTGCCTGACCTGCACTATCCGATTTAATGTTCTCAAATCCTGCACCAATCGATAAGTTCCATCAGATTTCCGCACTGGTAGAATTGGGGTATTATAAGGAGACATACATGGCTCCAACAAACCATCTCTAATCAGTCCCTCAATTACTGGCTGCAGTCCTCGTTTACCTTCTATGGAAATAGGATATTGTCGCTCACAGACAACGTCCCCTTTCCGTTTTAAATTTATTGTAAGGGGAGGGATCTGTAGTTTTCCACGATTCCCTTCTCTAGCCCATACAATAGGGTCTATCTCTCTCTCCGCATCCTCTGTCAATATTGCCAGTTGTACAACTAATTCTTTTTCCTGAATTTCAATCTCCAGTCCTATAAGGATAATTAGGTCTCTCCCCAGTAAATTACTTCCTATATCAGGGATATACAGCAGTTCCCCTGTGATCCTATCCTTAGGACCTTCTATCATCATAGGTTCAAATACTGGAACAGTAAATCCTTCCCCTTTCACCCCCGAAACAGTAATTGACCGTGTAAACATTTCTACTTTCTTTGGTTTAAAATTCAACGATGACCGTGCTGCCCCGTATCTACTAGGAAGACTACCTCTTCCCTACAGGGTCCCACCTTCAAGTTTATCAAGGGTTCCTGGTGGGCCCCCGAGGGCAGGAACCCCTGACACCCCTATTCTTCATCATAATTCATAAGCGGAATTGCCTTTTCTTCCCTTTGTAGATCAGGACACTCCCGCTTAAAATGCCCTATCTTTCCACAATAATAGCATCCTTCCTGTAGCGACTTCCATTTCTGCCCCTGTCGCTCAAACCCTCTATCAAATGTTCCCCCTTGTCCTCTCCCTCTTTACAAACACTTTCTGTGCCTCTCTCAACAATTCATCTAATGGTTTTTCACTCCATCCTTCTATCTTCTGTATCTTTCTCTGTATGTCTGGCCATGCTCTTGTCACAAAATGTACTTTCAAAAGACCCTGTGCCACTGGGTCCTCAGGGTTCATTCCAGAGTATTTCCGCATTGAGTCCCTTAATCTTTGCAAGAAAGCTGAGGGAGTCTCATCTTTCTCCTGTCTAATTTCAAAGGCTTTAATCAAATTCTGTGACTTCGGAACTGCCTCCCTTATTCCTTTTAGAATCAGGTCTTTCAATTCCCTCATTTCTTCTCTATGCTCCGGGTTTTGGTTTTCCCACTGGGGGTCTCTGAGGGGAAACTTCATCTCTCCCTGTCCAGCATCCCCATCTCCAATCGGGTGTTCCCTGTCCCATATTTTAATGGCAGTTCCTCGTACAAGTCCCCTTTCCTCCCCAGTAAATAATATATTCAAAATAGACATTAATTCAGCCCAGGTATACAGACTGGGCCCCAAAAATTGAACAATTTGTTCAGACAACCCTACCGGATCCTCAACCAGGACCTCCATTTCCTTTTTAAATGTTCTGACCTCCCCACTGGTGAGGGGGGCACTTACAAACCCAATCTCTTTGTCCCCTATGGGCACCTCCCAAAGGGGATAAGTCGTTACGTTTTTCCCCTTTTTCTTTTTTTTTAAAGAAATATTGCAATATTTCTAGCTCCCCATAACTTCAAACACCAATTCATCAATTCATGCTTGACTAACCTTCAAAGCCTGTTCCTAACGTATAAATATATTTATATATATTTACGTTCATTTCTTCAGTATTTAATAGTTAAAATGCAAAATGCATACAGTTCCCAATTTTGCAATTCACTGTAATTACCCAGTTTTAGTCCTTTAATTTAGATCCAGAATTAGTTTCCTTAAATAGTCCTGACCAATCATTGCTCAATTACAATACTATAGGTCGTAAAATAATCAGAACTTGCCTTAAAAGAATTTGTCTACTCAAGTTTTTTTTTAAAAAAACTTCTAATGCATGAACAATGGCTGAATCCAAGGTCACAAATATTAACCATAGAATTTTGCTTTTACTACAATCTAATGTTGAACTGAAACTTCAACTGTCCTCCATAAATCGCTTTTATGTAAAGATAAAAGAGATTAGTTAGAAACTGATAGTAAGGCAGTCATGATCTGTAAAAAGAACAGGAGTTATCATTCCTTTTTTTTTTCTTCATAATCACAATAGAATCCTTAACCTTAAAAGAAATCATGTTAAGTTTCCATAACAAAATCAGATTCGAAACAGTCCTGGAACTCAAGCTCCAGGGAATAAAACACAAACATTCAATCACCAACAAACAAATGTTCACTCAAACCAAATCACAAAGGGTTAAACTTCCTACCAGCTGTACAGCTCTTTACATTCTCTCTCTCTCTCTCTCTCTCTCGCACATTGACATATAAACTCAGATATTCACAAACCCAGTCTTCGTCCGATCTGTACTTTGGCCAGAAGACAGCGGGACGAAGAATGGAGTCCTTAGTCCATACAAAGCAACAATATTTAATCATCTTTCTCCCTTGCACAAGTATTATTTTGCCAATTTCCACAACATCCTGCCCAAAGGACTTTCCGGAGGAATGTTGTAAGGGACCCCGCCTCCATTTCCATTGCCTTTTCCTTACTTTGTTTCCCCGGAGGCTTTTTCCTAACCCAAAGCGCAAGCCATATTGAGTTCCTTCGTTAGTCCCTTATTAACTACTAAAACTCAATCCCGGCCACCAAGGCAATACTTAAAAGTCAATTTTCTTACCTTGGTCTGTGCACAGAGTTGCCTGGCCCCTTTTGTCACCGTATTTTCTATCGAGCTCCTATCACTGTCTGATTCAGATGTCTCTCTTATAGGATTCACATCAGTCACCCAAGGGAGCAGACCAAACCGGGACACGAGACCGCTCCTCAATGGGGAACGGGACGCGTCTTCCCAGTGTCCAAGGCCAGCCACTCCCCCCGGTGATGGAAGAAAATCCCGGACACGAGCCCCCAATTGTGAGAAACAAAAGCTCACTCACTTTAATAATTTCAGTCCGAGACAAATATCTGAATCCGCCATTTATTTATACACCTATAGATGGGTGCCCTGTCTCAATACCAGGTAAGGTAATGAGAAAATGCACACTAAATCCAACAAACTCTCGAAATTTATACAGTTTGAATCCCCATATTTTTCCTTATTCCATTGTCTGTTCCCTGCTTCGCTTACGTCACTCATTTCCTTAAGACTTATCCCACAACTTCTGTTTATCCTGTTTTGTCCGTGACAAACTCTTATCTCTGACTCCCATAAGGGTGTTTGACGTCAGTCTATTATAGATTATTGATTAGGCATATCTTTTCTTCTATCAGCATCTATTTCCATCCAGAGGCCACTTTGACCTCTTTAATTAGGGTTTGTTCCTGTGTCTCTGCACAAGCGAGGAGAACAGATGTTTTCCTGTTTGCCCATATATCCACCATTGTTCTGTATTCATGTCTCATGCTCACATATCCTTTCTTTTTGCTGAATATGTATTTTCTCATTCCTATTCTGTATCAGAATTTATACTTGCAGAAATAACATTAATTCATTTATATCCCACAACTGTATGCCAGCAGCTTTAGTGTCAAACACACTGCATGTGCAGCAAGCAGCCAGCCATGTCTCACAGCCTCGGGGGATTATTCTTCACTTCAGCGGGTGGTCCCCAATTAACAGTCCAGAGGATTGCTCTTTGTCAGGCACCCATTTAGAGTGAAATTGACCCATTCAGGGAGTCAATTTCTCTGCAGTCCACACAGTGGGGTCACGAACAGACCTGTGGCTCCATCGAGACCCAGTGTGTGTGATAGGGTTTATGTGGGTGAGGAAATGTGTAATCATGGTTAGGGATATGGGCACTTCTTGTCTAGGGCCACCTGGTTCGGTTGCAGAAGGGTTAAACATATTCAATCTGTCCGGTCTGACCACAGAAAATAAGGGGATTGGTCAGGATGGGTGATGCTATGTGGACATAAAAAGCAGCTATTGCCATGGGAAGGACACTGTACATTAATCTTCAGTACTTGAATCTGTTAGCTCTTGGGAAGAGAGATGTTTACTGTGAAGCAGGTCTACAATATCTGCAAGAGAGGGTTATGGTAGAACATGGCTGGAAATGGGGTAATTCTGGGTGTTGGGGATTGTCCAAGGTCAGAGTACCATTGCTTCAGACCTTTGGCAGGGAATGCTGGCATAGTCATTTCATAAGGTAAATGCTGGGTGGGAAAGGTAGACAGGTGCAGATGCATGTAGCTTGGTTCAAAGGACCTAGGGAGGTGTGAATGTGAGTTTCTGAGATGGGCTATAAGGAAGGTATTGTAGATGTTTTGGGACTGATCAACAATTTCACTGTCTGAGGAGTGCTCATTGTTACTTTCCATCATTCTGGAATGGGGAAGAAATTGGCTATGACCACACACAGCTGTGTGGGTTAAGTGACATGATCTGTGATGGAGGGGTCTGCAGCAATCATTGATTTTGTACAGAGAAGGCTAAAGGTGTTATGTTATGGACAGACCAAACCCTTTTCAAAAAATCTCAGAGATAGCCTAGACCCTAACTTCGATCTTCTTTAAAGGCAAGTGTAAGGTGTTGTGTTTTGGATGTTATTCGATTGGTTAAACTACTCATCTTAAGCAGAACACACTTTAATCTTACCCTACAGTTAAAATACAAACAAAAGAAAGAAGAATTAGTATAACTTTAACTCAATTGGAAAATTTAATAGAATAATAGATTATTTAACTACTGAACAACAACAGCTCCAATATAGTAACATCTCATATAACACCCTTGGCAAAGGCAAATTCACAAAAACAAATTGCTTATATGTGATTCTGACAGCAGAGAGACAGCCCAAGCATTTAGCTGTAACACAGAGTGATGTAGCAGCTTCCATAACTGGCTTAAAAACCCGAACAACTACTGAAAACTAAACTGAAACCTTGGTTCTGTGGGAGTCTGATTCCACCCATTCAGGCTGCTTCTATTGTTCCAACTTTAAAAAAACCCAAGGCCTCACAAGTTGTTTAATTTATTGGTTTGCAAGATATAGCTCAGCACCTATGGCTCAAAACCTCTCATAAAGGAACCAGGACAAAATACACTTTTAAAGTCAGAATGTCATCGTACTCAGCATGACTGAATGCCATCTGTACACTTTGTCACCTTGCTGTCACATGCTGCCATAGGCTGTCAGTACAGATCTTCATCCATGAAACCTCATCTGTGGCCATGAAATAGTGCTGGATAACCTACACATGACAGCCTAGCAACTGGATGTACAATTAAAATCAATTTAATCAAAAAGTTCACAAACGTTAACAAACCATCATCATCCATATTATCAAAGTGCTTTCAAGGCACTTTCTTCTTCCTCTCCCTCCGACCACATATTAGTGTGCTTCCTGGTTCAACAGTTGGGGTGAAGAAAGACTGTTTGTTATTGGAGCCCTTTGGTCCTGGAGGTTTGGTTGGATAACCCTGGAGATGTTTATTTCTAGGCGAGCTAGTCATGCCAGAAGCAAGTTGACTAATCTTGTCTCCAACTTCCAAAGATCAGTGTAGAGGAAGACAGGTACCCAGTGCTCATCCACATCAAAAATCAGACATTTGGGACCACCATATGGGGAAGGTAGGTAATGAATGCACCAAGTTTGGTAAGGTACAGCAAGCGATCTTGACGATCTCGCAGAAAAAAACACTCCAAAAAACCTTTCTCAATTTGGACAGCCAAAACCCCATTGGTTTCAGCCCATCATCATTGAAACAAGGAACAGCAGATGATAAGAGGCAGACACTCTGCTGCCTTATACCTGAACTGCACCAATCCAGGAACTATCATGATTATCACTATTGTATCACCTGTGCGACAGACAGGCAGAGATTGCCATTTGCTACAACATTTGTAGTAGAAGCTCACATATGTGATAGATTGACTTCTATACAATACCAGCCATATATTGGAAGCTGCTGGGTACATCCCTAAAGACTGCAGCAAATGCTACAACTTACCAGAAAAATCTAACCTTTGGTGTCAATGCAACTGCTTCTGCTCAATATCACTGAATCTGTCAAAAACACCAGGGAGGAAAAAGCTGTAGTGAACATAGTTGATCATTAATGAAGACATATTTGACATACTGTGTGACATCTTCTGAAATGCTATCTTCAAAGATATATTGATGCATTGGAAAATGTTCAGGGAAGATTGACAAGGAGTGACTCAGGCTTGTATTCGAGAAAAGAAGACAACAAGCAGCATTGCACAGATCTTTAAAACTCTTTTCCAAATATTGTAGGTGTAATCTTACTTTACATTACAGCTAGATGACACAATTAATAAGATGAAGGCAAACTGGAAGTGTGGAAACTCCATTTGCTTTAGCCAGTTGAACAAACTCTGAAGAAAAACATTACGTTAACAAGAGGTCAGATTGAAGGTTATGGAAGTAAAACTATTGTGGCTTCCTTTGCTGTTTGGAAGAATAATCCCACTGCACAAGACTGGTGCTTTAAATATAGAAATTATTTTTTTTTTTTTGTTTAATTCTGGTTGAGATAGATGTTGTGTAGATTTATTCATGACTGAATCTTCAGGAGTCAGACAGTTAAGTGAATATTTCGCTCAGGAGACTAAACAAGTTAGCAATGATTGTAAAAGATTCCTGTAAGGAAAGAGCTTCGTGAGTCAGCTGGTCTATTCTTTTGATTATTTTCTTCTGGATTTACATTATTCCAAGAGTAGGAATCCAAATTGAAATACAGATTAAATACATTAATACAACAGTGAAACAGCTTCCCTTGTTCCAGATTGCCTGAATGTACCGAATACAGAAACGTTGAGTGTGAACTGTTTGCCCAAATTAAGGCTGCCCAATACAACGTTAATCTATTTGCACAGAACTAAATCAGATTTGCACTCTTACAAATGTCCTCTTCTCCATATCTCATCTTCCTGTGTTGACTGCAATCAGGAAATCCAGTAGTTTCAAAATTAGAAGGAAATCCCAGTTATGTATCAAACGTTTAATGTTATTTGAATTTGGACCTAACTTGTTTGTACTGTCATTATTAAATGACAATGAATAAATATTCTCAGTAGCAATATGTGATCTTAGAAGTAAATAGTGCTGAGATTGAGAACCACTTCCTGATTTAAAAATGATATTAACAGAGCCAGAACAGCACAAAATGCAAATTTCAAATGCTCACTTAAACAAAGGATTAAAATAGGCAGTAAAGAGAGAATTAACTGAGATCTCTAAGCACTGAGCGAAGCATCAAAATAGTCAATGCTCTTATCGCTAAATAAATTGTGTTGATGACTTGTGAGTTAAAAAGAAATGTGCTTGATCCATTACAAAGACACCTTCACTGATATTCACCTATCAATTGAATTTTACTTGTTGACTCTGACAAAGATTTAAGATGAAATTGAAAAAAAAGGGGCCATGTGAGATCTTTGCCAAGATCTAACTCAGTTGAAACTTCATTGCTGGAACAGCACAGCAGGTCAGGCAGCATCCAGGGAACAGGAGATTCGACGTTTCGGGCACAGGCCCTTCTTCAGGAATGTTGAAGATCTAACTCAGCAAATGTTGAGATCATCAGTGAGGAATTAGATTTTTAAAGACATTGTATATCAACTGCCTGACTTTGATTGAGGGGTTACACCCCAAATTTCATCAAAGTTTGATGACAAACTTAAATTGTGAAATAGACATCAGATCTGTGTCAACCTACATAAAGAAAAGATAGGTTGGTACTTAGGGTGGAGCTCTTAATAACAGAAATACACCAGTGTAAAAAAAAATTTGCATCTTTGTAAACCATGCTGATTAGTTCACTTAATGTCTTCTTGTAAATGCAATTTAGTCACATCCAATGCTACACTTGTCGCAATAAACCATTTAGAAATGGTACCATTATTTCCTGCATATCTCTGAGTGATATTTATAGAATATGAAAACTGGCTGTGATTACATTCCACAGGTGTATTCACCAGTTATTGGCATTAGATTGCAGGAAAATTTCATACTAAGTGCATATTACATTAAGGATACCAGAATAATAATTGCCACTGCCTTTATTAGAGCTTGCAAGAGATGGTAACAGCAGTGTAATTACGGTTTGATTTTTATCAAGAGTATGGAGCAAAAGTCAATTTCAGAATGAATTTAGGATGAACATCAGTGGAATCAATTAGCACAACAAAGGAAAGCTATCCTTTATCTTGATAATTTGCAAAGTAGGAAAACAAATGTACATTTCAAACAATTGCTGAGAGGGTTTATAATAGATAATAATAACATTGTCAAAATTAATGGGGAGCTTAACCTCTCCAGCTCAGTTTATTCATCCCTTCACTCAGACAGATCACCATTCAGCTTTCAGTAAAACAAATTTACCATGATAACCACCATGGTTTGCATTGCCAACTTGGTCTTTTATTCTATCAGGTTTAACAGTTTTGTGACAGTTCATGAATGTCATTCATGTAGAACGGTGAAATTCTTGTGAGAAGCTAAAAATGACTGTTCAGCCTGTGCATCTGTCCTTAATGATTTTAGACTTGGGGTCTGTATTGAAAATGAACTGCCAGAATATTTGTCTTGTGTTTGAAGTAAAGGGGGCCCAGGAGATTTCAGTAATAAAAACAAAGGGTCTTACCACCATAATGAAAAATAGCAGACAGTGAGAATCATAGAATCCCTACAGTATGGAAGCAGGCCATTTGGCCCATCAAATCCACACTGACCCTCCAAAGAGCATCCCACCTCCCACGGCTAATTCACCGAGCCTACACATCCCTGGGCATCACTGGGCCACGTGCAAAATCTTGTCAAGTCACCAATGCTCAATAGGTGTTGACTGGCAGCTTATTGTTTCATGATGATGAAAAATATAGAGGTTCTTCAGTGGAAATTCCTTCAGGTTGAGAGTATTACCTGATAGAGATGAATCTTGGAGGGGCCATTGAGCAATCAACAGTGTGAGTTGATGGTTGGGAGTCTGGGAAAAGTACTTCGATTTTTAAAAAAATTAATCTGTTCAGAGATGTTACAACATAACCTCTGGAACAGATAAGACTTGAATCCAGGCCTTCTAATGTAGAGGTGGGGAACATTACCATTGTGCCACAAGAACTCCAGGCAAAATGGTTTAATTTATCCTAACCCCACAAAGGTCAAGGGCAATTTATCCTAAGCTCATGAAGGTCAAGGGCAATGCTTTATTTGTTGTTTTTTGGAAAGGCCTGTATTAGTTTAAATCAGGACAATTTGATTAGCTTGTTTGGGTGGGCCTTTTGTGATCTGTGTTAGGTAAGTCTTTACTAAAATAACTCAAATGCTTATGGCACCATTCTTGAGTTTAAGGGCAAAATCATTTGAACTTTAACCTCCATAAACTGTTAATTCAGTCCTATTACATAGCAATGAATAAATAATCTCAGCAGCAAGATGTGGTTTCAAACTAGTTCCAAAACGTTTTCTGTCTCAGGGCCTCTGGTTGATAGCTGAAAATGTGTTGCTGGAAAAGCGCAGCAGGTCAGGCAGCATCCAAGGAGCAGGAGAATCGACGTTCCTGAAGAAGGGCTCATGCCCGAAACGTCAATTCTCCTGCTCCTTGGATGCTGCCTGACCTGCTGCGCTTTTCTAGCAACACATTTTCAGCTCTGATCTCCAGCATCTGCAGTCCTCACTTTCTCCTCTGGTTGATAACCTTGCTCTGGTCAAATTTATATTTAGAGTATTTTGCTCTCCCTTGGCACTAAGCTAATATTCCTGTTTTCTGGCTGAACTTATCTGCTGGTGCATTGACTATTTCAGCCAAATCCGCAATCACTGTGCTCAGTGTCACTCTATTCCCAGGCTAACAATCTACTCTAAAACTAATCTCATACTCAAAGATAACTTTTTAAAAAGCAGAACTGAACTCTCAACTTTTGAAACGTTCCTTGATTTAATCACAGCATCTATTGCACTCTCTCCTTCAATCACTTTAATCATGAAAAGTTGGAACTGCTTCCAAGAGATAAGAAGTAGAAGGACTGAAACCACTAAGTTTGAGATCCTGTGGAATATCCTGGATGTACACAATGTCAGAGGAGGGGGAAGTGATGAATTTAATGATGAAGATCACAAACTAGAGAAGTAATAAATCTTACCATCCACAGCCCATCTCCAAATCCATACCTATTCCCTGGTCACAGACATTTTCATCTTTTGAAGCAGGATATTCATGATCCTGGTAAACGGTTGACCCTGAGGTGAGCATGAGATCCAATATTGTCTCAATCACAAACAACTCTGAAATCCACACCTCTCTAACATTTTTAGGCTCCAGATTTTCCCCTCCAAACCAAGCTTTGTCACGTGTAAACTTCAGCTCATCTACAAATATGCAATCTATGTCTTTTCCAATACCATGTTCCATTCAGTTATCATGCCTTTCCTGAGTGTCCTACTTGGGCTCAGGTCCCCCAGTACGTCTAATTTAAAATTCCCATATTCATGTTGAAATCACTTCTGAACCTTGAAATCTGCCTCAACACCAGACTTGTGCATTCCATTGCCTATTTACCTCCCATGGGTGGCCATACTGCCATTTTTCTTATTATTTCTTCTTTAAAATTCACCTCTTTAACTGAACCTTTGTTCAGTCTTCATATCTTAGTTGTTGTAGCTATTCTTAATTACTTTTGATAAAATGACAGTGAGCCACTGACTTGAACTGCTGCAGGCCATGTCGAGTATGCTGTAGAAAGACAGTTCCAGATTTTGACCCGTGGCAGGAAAGGAATGGCGTTATAATTCCAAGTCCAGATCATATCTCCTTAGATAGGGAACTTGCAGATGGTGGCGTTCATCAAACATTATTTGTGTTGTTCTTCTCGGTTGTAGATGTCACAGGTATGAATGGTGGTGTCAAAGAAGTCCTGGCATATTGTTGCTATGCATTTTGTGTTCAATACAAATTGCTGCCACTGTGTGTCAATGGTAGATGGAACGGACATTTGTGGTAGAGGATGGGTTGCGAATTAAGTGCCGAGACATCTAGACTGAATCCATGTTAATACCTCAATAACGTAAGTATGTCCTGAAGGGCAGAAATCCAGACTTGGTCTGTGGCAGAACAACATGAGGGAATAACAAAGTTTGCCTTTGTTCTCACAAATCTATCCCTTGCAACATTATGTGTTGCTGGTGGAGCTGCACTCATCCAGGCAAGTGAAAAGTGTACCATCTTATTCCTCACGAAGCAGACAGAGGGACAGAGACAGACCTTGCCTCATCACCAACAGCGCATCAGTCTTTAAGTACAACACTTCTCTGTTAGTTTTTATCTTTTTGTTTAAAGCCTGCAGTAAGATTTGAACTCAGAACCTTATGAACAGAAGCAAGAATGCTGCCGATTTAACTATGGTTGACATGGTTGTTTTCCAAATCAGGGAGTTTAATCAATTTAGTGTGCATATGTGCCTGTGCTTTAGTTTCATTGGGTTGGCACCTTATTTTCACATATGCCAGGTGCTGTGATGTAATTCCTCTACACTACATTAAGACAGAGATGATCGTCTGTGTAGTGGTTGCAATGAGATCAGCCAGGTGGACTATGAGTTCCCTGAGTAAGGCTGTTAATCTGGTTCACTCAGGGAGCCCTGGCTGACAGATATGAACAGGAATGTCAGAGGGTCTGTTCACTCTGAGAGCTGGCTCTGAGGGAATTGGATCAGTGTCAAGGACTCTCCACATGTAAATAAAGGGTCACTTGGTGACAGATAACTGGCCTCTGTGGAGTTATTTCAGCCTGGCTGGATGATATTGATAGAGTAATCAATATATAGGACTATTGTATTGCAGGTTGTATTCTGCTGCTGATGCTACCTTTTGAGCAGCTAGATCAGTTCTGAAACTATCCCATTTAGCAAGGTGGTATCTCCATATAATTTGATGGAGAATGTCCTTAGGACCTGTCTTCAGAAAAGCTGTGCATGATAGCTTTTACCAATAATGTTGTAATGGAGAGATTTGTGAGAACAAAGGCAAACTGGTTATTCCCTCATGTTGTTCTGCCACAGACCAAGTCTGGATTTCTGCCCTTCAGGACATACTTACATTATTGAGGTATTAACATGGATTCAGTCATAAATACCAGTTGTTCTGGTTTAAAAAGCTTTTTCATATTTATAGTCTGCCAAATTTCTCCCATTTGACAAAATCAACATATTTCGAAACCTATTTGTAAATTTATTTCTTACTTTTCAGTTTCTACCTTTACCACATAGTATTGTTTCAATACTTACTTGATGCTCTGAAAAGTCATTAAAATATGACCAATTAACAGGACTTTTTACATCATGAATTGTTCAATATAACTGTTGCTCATTCCATTTCATGATTCCAATGTAACTGGATCCCTGTCACGAATGTAGGAATGAAATTAACGTCAGGAATAGTGCAATCCATTCCCAGAGAGATTATGACATTTTGTTGGACAGCACCATCATCTTACTTCTTAATGAAAAATTCAGCACAATTAAAATTACATATTGAATTATTTCCATGATATTT
Source organism: Chiloscyllium plagiosum (assembly GCF_037043375.1). Classification (NCBI taxonomy): domain Eukaryota; kingdom Metazoa; phylum Chordata; class Chondrichthyes; order Orectolobiformes; family Hemiscylliidae; genus Chiloscyllium; species Chiloscyllium plagiosum. Next base: position 63,708,345 of record NW_028270143.1, on the reverse strand, counting down.
GAACAGTTTCATTCGCTTGAAGAATTCAGTGACTTACAAAAACCTGAATGTAATAAGTTTTCTCTCTGTACCCAGTTAGAAATTTCATATCACAAGCTTAGACATCATAACAATGAAACACTCACACACAAAAACATACAAACAAAAACACTAATGTTCTTGGACCCTTCATTGTAATTTGATTTTAATTTATGCTCACCCTCAACAATGATTCCTGGAGAATTGACGTCCATGAAATAGAGTTCTGAGATGTTTCAAAATTGCAGCGAGTGAACAGAGTTACACGCAGTTACTGAATGATGCATGCTGCCACTTTGACCAGTCTGTGGGTTGACTGAGTTTGCAATCATCATCAGTCGTGCTGCTTTAGATTCTTGGCCTCTCCAAACCCAGAAACTGGAGGAGAATAATATCCCAAACACTGCAAAGTTAAAAATCTCACAACACCAAGTTATAGTCCAACAGGTTTATTTGGAAGCCATAGCTTTCGGAGCGCCGCTCCTTCATCCGGTTGTTGTGGAGAACCTTCTCGACCACCTGATGAAGGAGCGACGCTCCGAAAGCTAGTGCTTCCAATTAAACCTGTTGGACTATAACCTGGTGTTGTGTGATTTTTAACTTTGTACATCCCAGTCCAACACTGGCATCTCGAAACCAAACACTAGACATTGCAACCCTGAATTTTTATCATCAGCATTTTACAGTTCTGCAACATAAACATAATTCTCGCACAAGATTTTACTAAAGATATAATTAAACCCTTTCATACATATATTTTTTCTGTGAAGGAGCCAACAGGGTTTTGATCAAAACACAAAAGAGAAAAGGGTAACATTTCATAACAACTTTAAACTACCTAATTGAATGATTATACTCTTGTGTACACTTATGCATTTCTCAAGATACACTCTGTGTTTAACCAACAATGAAATGAGTGTAGTATGCTATAAATGATTTTAAATGTTGTATAAATGGAAAGTTGATTGTTTTAAAGTTGCTAAGTAAAGCAATTATAGATTCATAATTGTAGAAATTATTTTTATGAGATTTGCTGATTAGGTGTGAAAAATTGTTTTATTTTCAATTTTTATCATTATGTTGAAATCTATATAGCATCTGAAGTTGTGCCTCAATCCAGTTCGCTCACCCCTACCTCCCTTCTGCTTTCACCCTTCCCTTTGACTTGCTCTCTTGTATGCTTGCCCAGAGAATTCAGTGGTTTACAAACTTTGCCTAATTTACCATTCTTCAACCATGAACCCTGATGACATGTTTTGGCAGATAGTTAACCATGAGACCCACAAACTCAAGACAGTCAAGATAAAACACACATCTTTTGAACAGAGATTATGGGAATAGAAGTAATGAACAGGTATTTTCTATTTTCCCCTCCACCAAACAGAGGAAGCTGAAACTAATAATCATCACTTTCTCCTCACTCAACCTGCTCATTGAGAAAAAACAATCACAGCAAGGTAGGCACTTCCACACAGATTACACCGGAGAGGTTCCTGGTCTTTATAGACTGATCGCACATCATCTGCTCCAGTTAACAATAGAGCCATAGTAGTAAGGTTCGAGGTTACATGGTCATTTAATCTGCTCATAGCTGCGAAAGATTTTCCAGTCTTGCACAATTTCTCTGTTCTATTTTTCAAGATTGAATATCGGAAGCCAGTTTTCTTTGAACAATGCAGCTGATTATTTTGATTGCAGTTGATTACATCTGCTAATGTACATAAACTATGTTCTTGATTTTGTTCACATGCTATGTACCTGCCGAAACTTGCATATATCTGACTTCTTGCATGTTGTCTCCCCTGCCTCCTTATTTTTCCTTTCCTCTCATGTTGTTCTGTTTATTTTCTTCCTCATCATCTAAATATTCTAATAGACTAATAAACTGTCAAAGACAGGCTTTGTTGCAGACAGTAGTAATTTCTGCTATGTTTGAATACAATGGGGTCAGCCTGAAAAAGCAATTACTGCTGAAGTGTAAATTCCATGAGGCGTACAATGCAGTTCAATAGTAATTTACTCACTTAACCCTTTGTACACAGAAATAAATAAAATAATATTTATGAATGCATACTTCAAAGCAAAACAATACTTTTATAAGTAATGAAGCTTTTATTAGTAAAAATGGAACCTATCATACAAGCATAATGGAAAACCACTGAAAATGTATGATGTATTGCAATGTAAAATAACTAATAACATGTAGAAACACACTCTGGAAACATTCCAAAAACAGCAATTTTTGGCATATAAACACACCAGTGCGAGCTATATACTGATGCATTATAACATCTCAGCTGCCAAATTAAAGATGCAGCAGAGTGGCAGTACACAAGAAATTGCCATCAACTGGAAAATTTAGCCCAATATTGCCAGGAAGATTTAGTTTTAGAAATGGGCCAAACAGAGTTGTATATCTTAGAGAAAACAATACTTACATTACAGAATAGCTTCCAATTTAGTTACTAAATCAGAAGCTGTAAAATAGTTGATGATATTATAGCTCATTGTGGTTAGAACAAACAAAGGAACTGATAGTCTTTGAGGATTACTTTAACCTCAGAACAAATATAATTCTTAAAAGGGCAAGATTTAACTGGTGAGTTCAGTACCCAGAGGAATCCAGAGATAATTTCATTAAGGAAATCAACAGATTCGTGAAAAAATGTGATGATGATGATTTACAGTCAAAACTTATTAAAGCCAGAATTTTTGTTGTAATTACTAATGAGTCTGTCAGATCCATTACTGTCAAAGAATATTTGATTTTGGAGGAAGTGATTCAGATGGTACGTGAAACCGAAGTCTTAGATACAATGTAGATCAATCTACAGAGGAGAACATCAACCTTATCATTTGCAATCAGCAGAATCTGTTTGATTTCTAAGTTACAAAATCTCTGAAATAAAATATGAGGAGCCAGTACAGTAAGTAGCACAGACTCGAGATACTAACAGTCACTGTCAGTGCTGTGGACAAGGAAAGCTCATGGCTAAAGTCATGCCCATTTCTTTAAAAACAATGTTTTATCTGTTAAAGAAAAGGATGTGTTCAGAAAATGTGGTAAAGAAGGTCACAAACACAGAGCTTCAAGAAAATAAATAAATACAGGTACTGACACAGAAGTTCATGATGTAGAACTAATTACAATTGAATAAAGCCAAAAGGTTGCCTTGTGGAAATAAGTGATCCAGACCAAGGCTTTTGGCAAAAAGATTTTTGTGTCAATGACCATTTCACTAATTTCAAGTTTTATGCAGGGGAATAAATAGCATACTTGAAGAAATATTGTCCATAGCTAATAGCAGTTTAAAGACATTGTATAAGGGTGTAACAGTCAGGGTTAATGCTGAGGATGGCTTTAAGTACCAACTCATATGATGACATCACATGGACTTAGATGTGAAAACAGCTTAGGATCTCAAAGTAGTAAAACTTACAATCCAGGTTTTCCTTATGATCTTTGTCACAATGCCTTCCATATTAATTTAACTTGTCCTTGATGTTGTCATGCAACAACAAGATCTTGTTTAAGGCATGAACCTCATCTTGTTAGAGCAGGTTTGTTAGCTCAGATGATTAGAGTGTATTGCAGAATAAAGCTAACAGCCTGTGTTCAATCTCTGTTCTGCCTTTAGTTGTTAATGGAAGCCTGCCTCCTCACTTTACTCCATGCCTGTGGTGTGGTTACTTCAAGCTATGCATAATCAGTTGTCCCTCTCTAATGGAAAGAGATACCTCTGGTCCTTTGTGGCCAATGGTTCCTTGCTTCTTGATTGACTCCTAAGTGGTTTTGCTCTAGCACAGTAGGCTCTTTCAGTTCCTGCCCTGAAAGAAGATATTGGTAGCAAATCTAACTTATGGTGAACAATACTACAGTTAGTCCATTCATCATGATGTGCAGTGATATGAATAACCCCTATAACAACACCGAGTTCTGGATTCATCTATGAGGAGACTCGTCCTCTCACCATCAACATGGTGTTGAAAATTGCCCAGGTATGTCCTAGACACAAAGTACACATCAAATCTAACCTGGTCAATTACTTTCCCATCTGGTCAATTACCCTCCCATCAGTCTATTCTTTATCATTAGCAAAGTGACAGAAGTTGTCCTTAACAGTGTATCAAGAGTTGAAAAGCAAAGAACTGTGGATGCTGAAAATCTGAAATGAAAAGAGAAAGTGCTATAAAAATCCAGCAGGTCGGACAACATGTGTAGAGAAAAAAAAGAGTTAATATTTTGAGTCCAGTAACCATTCATCAGAATTACCCTATTTTTCTCTCAACTGATATTGTCAGCTCTGCTGGGTTTATATAGTGCTTTCTATTTTTGTTTCATCATATCAACAGATATTTGCTTAACAAGAACCTGTTCATTAATGTCCAGTTTGTGTTTGGACAGTTGCACTGAGCACCTGACCTCACTATAGTTTTGGGTTAAAACATGGACAAAAGAGCAGACCTCCCAAGGTGTGATGAAAATGATTACCCTTGACATCAGGGCTACCGAATGTAGCATAGAAAAGCCTGAAAAGAGTCAATGGGAATAAGTGACAAACTTTCCAAATGTTGGAATGATACCTGGCGCATGGGAAGACAGTTATAGATATTGGAAGTCAGTCATCCCAGTTCCAGTACAGCTCTGCAATAGCTTCTCAGGGTAGTATCCAAGCCCAAACATCTTAAGCTATTTCATGAATGACCTTCACTGAATCATAAGGTCAGAAGAGAGGACGTTCATTGATGATTGCACAATATTAACACCATTTATGACACCTCAGCAATCAATGACCAAATGCAGCAAGACTTGCACAAATCCAGGCTTGGTTGCCAAATGTCGAGTAATAGTTATGCCACACGGGTGTTGTACAATGACCATCTTCAACAAGAGTGTATAAAACCATCTTGCCTGTCCCCTTTTATCAATATCCTTGAGGTTATCATTGACCAGAAACTGAACTGGACTAGCCATATGAATACATTGACTATAAGAGCTGGTCAGAGGCAAGGAATTTTGCAGTCAGTATCTTACCTCCTGCCTTCCCAAAGCCAGTTCAGCATTTACAAGTTGCAAGTCAGGTGCATGGTACTCTCGACTTTACTGGATTAATGCAGTTCCAACAAGACACAAGGACATGACACAATCCAGGATAACGCAGCACACTTGATTGGCACTGTATTCACAAAAACTACTCCCTCCATCAGCGAAACTCAGTAGCAGCACCGAATACCATCTATAAGATGCACTGCAGAAATTCAGCAAGGCTCCTTAAACAGCACCCACCAATCCTATGGCCATACAGAGGATAAGGGCATCAGATAAACAGGGACTCAACAACCTACACATTCCCCTCCAAGCCAGTCACTATCCTGACTTGGAAATATAACAGTTTTCCTTCAGTGTTACTGAATCTAAATAATGGAACTCTCTACCTCGTGGATTTGTGGGTATATCAATGGCAGATGTACTCCAGCAGTTCAGAAATGTAGCTCGCCACCCGTTGTAGGCAAGTCTATAGTCCAGATGGACATTATCCATGTTAATTTCCCAAACTTCCCTATTTTCAGCAAAGTATTCATCAAATTGGAAAGTAGCAAACTGTTCAAGTGGCAGGAAGGCAATAAAAGAAAGAAATTGTAGGCCAATAGCGGAATGTGTTCTAATCAATCATTAAAGAGATCATAATTAAAAGATCATAAAAAAAACTCAAGATAAGTAAGAAGAGTTTGGCTTTTTAAAAATAATTCATATTTAAGTATTTGATTAGACTTCTTTGAAGAGGTACCATGTGTTGTGAATAAAGGGGTGCCTGTAAATGAACTGCATTTGGATTTCCAGAAGGAATTTGATGAGGTGCTAATTCAAAGGTAATTGCAAAAAATAGAAACTCTTGGGGTAGGAAGTCATGTATTAGCATGGATGAAAAATTGGTTGCTGGCAGACCATACACAAATAGAGTATATGTAAGTAAGTCCTTGTTTGGGCAGGATATGAAGAATGATGTCTCCATTGTAGATGACACAAAGATAGCTTGGAATGTATTTTGTGAAGAGGACTTGAGCACATTACATACTTTGATGAGTATCTGAATTAACTATGAAAAATTAGGGAAACACCAAATTATCACTTAGTTGAACTAGATAACATATATGACACAATTACTGTATTCACTTGTTTGTCCTTTACATGAATACTTTCTGAAAATCAATTTATATGGTTTTTCACCTTATATTCTCAATCTTTGGAACTAATCATCTAAATTCTGTGCTACATTTCTAATATTTCAGTTTAATGCAACATGCATTTTTTTTCTTTACTACCCATTATTAATAACAACACAGTGCACAATATTGTCAGGTTTCATCCCCCTATTCCCTTCTCCTTCCAAGCAAAAGCTATTGCATCTCAATGTATTCCTCAAGAGATTTCAGAAGAGCTGGACTCAATAAGTATTCAAAAATAGCTACTGTTGTAATCTCAGACAGGAGGTTGAAATCCATCATTGTCAGAACTAAAATGTTGTTTGCCCTCTCAGTTTCTCCTATAAAGAGTCCTGTTTACACCTAGGTCCAGGGCAGCTTTTGTCACCATCTACTGCCTAATTATACAGCAGTATCAACTGTGATGGACAGAACTTGAACTGGTTCTTATAGCCTTTATTTGCTGTCTTATATCTTTATGCAGTATTAGTAGACTATTACTATGATACTGTGTTTTATTCATACTGTTTATTTTCTATTTGCAATATACTGCTCCAATTTAAATTAGGTAACTGCAAATATAATGCAGGAACATAAAAACCAGAAAATTTCAGAAGTAAATTTTACTGTAAAAGCTTTCCACCTTCTCAATGGAACTGTGTAGAACTTGCAGAGATTTATAGAGAAAGTGTACTATATTGCATGTAACCTGTTTAGATTTTCACAGACCTTGTGGAACACCAATAGTGAAATGGAAAACAATGAAGATGTGCATGGTGAAAGAGACAACTGGAATTCCTGTCAGAGGGAAGAGCAAAACTCCTTCAGGGTGAACATTTCTCGAAGAGATGTGGCAGTCGATTAAACATAATGTGGGAGTAGATCTGTACTGAAATGTTAGAGATCACAGCAGGTCCATGGAGAGAAAGCAAACTAATGTTTTGAGTCCAGATGACTCTTCATGAGAACTGAAGTGAAGTGTGGAGGGGGCAGCATTTATGCATAGATGTTTGATTGACTTTGCAGTTCCATAATTATGGAATTCAGTAGCCTAATAAATCGTTTCCTGACAGTTAGCATATGCTGATATGGAGGGAGGTGAAGGCCCAGTTGTAATGATACTAGGCTAGTCATCTTGGGGCCTAGGGTAGTGCCTTGAGGAAGTCAGCTAGTGGAGTTTAAATTCAGTTAGTAAATCTGCAATATTAAGCTAGTCTTAGTAATGAAAATCATGGAAACTCTAATTGATTGCTGCAAATACCCATCTGGTTCATTAATGCCTTTTTACGAGTGCAACTCATACTATCACTGCTAGTAACATTCTCAAGGCTAACACCACATAGTAGCTCAATAAATCCAACACTGTTTAAATATATCAAAAATATCTTAAGAATATCTTAGGAAACGGTTATATTGATGTTGCTACTCCTTATTATTCTTTATCAGTCTTCAACATTACCAGTATCAGAACTTTGCTCACTTGTGCACTGCCAGTTAGCTGAGTCCCAGGCCACGTTGATTCCTAGAGTTCTGACTGTCATGTAAAAAAAAAGTTAAGTACTAATCTTCAACAATTTCTAAATCCAGAATGATGGAGGACCTATAAAAGGTTACATTAGTTAGACAATTTATTTTGTCCTTACAATTATAGACGATAAGACATCATTCTGTTTATAGGATAAAGTTTTCATGTCAAACTTTCATACTATACTTATATAAAAAGCTTTTAAAAAGTTGAAAATTATTTCTGGCAATATCTCTTCTGTAATCACAGAAGGTTGTGTAGGATTCATTCAGGAGCGACGGAAGATTTTTAATTTTAGAATACTCATAAATGATTGGCTGTCAGCAGGAAGAGTCAAGTTCAATATAATGTAATTAGATTAATAGTGAGTAAAAGTGATTTTCTTTGTTAACAGGATCTGTTGTAATTGGACAGTGAGATTGCATTTCAGAATAATAATATGGTAGTCATTTGCAGGAACAGCAATTTTATTTTTCTCATGGCTTGCCTCAAATTTTCACAATCTACTTTACACTGGTCTTAAAATAAAGCTAGTAAGTGAGTAGATCAACTCACTGTGTGATTTCTACTCTCAATCTGTCTTTTGTGAAAGGAAGAATAGATTGCATGAGGTTGCACTTAGGGCTAAAACAGCTTGGAAGCTGTAACTTTTCTCATTTGTGGAGCACTTTCCACTTAATTATCATCGTACTCAAAGAACTGTCTTGGTCTGTTTGGGCAGAATGAATTGGATGCTTTTGTTTTTTAATTCCTTGAAGACCCCCTCACCCTGGAAGTCTTTATGTTCAAAAAGACAGACATTTGTCTTGAAACATCTCAATGGTCTCAAAGTCTGTCAAAACCTTTTGAATTATTCCAATACTCAAACAAATTTACAATATAATCGCCGTGCAGAATGTATGACAACAGGTTGAGATTGGTGTTGCCTGGATTGCTCATAAGTCTATGAGATACCATAGGACCAAAACTAATAATATTTCAGTGGTATTGAACCAAATGTAAAGAACTGCAAGCTAGCTGTCCTTAATGAGTTTTCCTTCGTTTCTGCCTGGCCACAATGGATTAATCTTGTTGGATGAAAGTAATTTATATATTCGGATATGATTGAGAATTATGATTTATTGGTAATTCAGCAATGTGAGAATAAACTCACAAAAGGATTACATTTAATTCAAGAGCTTGTATGAAGTACAGGAAAAATGTGGAGAATGTTTTCTGGTGCTCTTTAATGTAAAAGGAAAGTTCAGGTATATTGCGCTCAGACTTGCACCATATCACTTTAGTCATTATGGATGAGGAACCTGGATGCCACTCCAGTTACCCTTCATCAAAAGGAGACAGAGTTGTTCTTCTCTGGCCACCTCCATCCTCAGCCATCTGGACATTCAATAAAGGCAAAGTACTGTGGATGCTGAAAATCTGAAAAAAAAATCTGAAACTGAACCTTCATCTGAGGAAAATGCACTCAGGATATCTGAACCCTCTAGCTACAAATGTCCCTGTGGTCATGCCCAAAACTCCAAGGCCAACAGGCTCCATTATGGGCAGGCTTCTTCTACCCCAGATGCCCAGAGAAAAGAAAAAAAATCTTGTGAGGGCACATTACTGATATGGGTAATGTTTCATTGCAAATACATTGTCACATTTATAAATATATATTAACTTTTCATTATCAACTGTGCGAACAAGTGTCATTTTAGTAGCAATACGAGAATGAAAGGACAGAGGCCAACCATCCTTAACACCACATGATATCATTACCTGTCTGAGCAATAGCTGCCCTTACCATAATGAATCTCCCAGCATGAAACTTTGTCATGATTGAATAATGGGGCATCCATCCATTTATAACCTTAACTTTCATTCAATAGCTAAACCAAATAGAAAGATCAAATCATTAAAGTGGCATGGTAGCACAGTGGTTAGCACTGCTGCCTCACAGCGCCCGAGACCTGGGTTCAATTCCCGCCTCAGGCGACTGACTGTGTGGAGTTTGCACATTCTCCCCGTGTCTGTGTGGGTTTCCTCCGGTTTCTTCCCATGGTCTAAAAATGTGCAGGTTATGTGAATTGGCCATGCTAAATTACTCGTAGCATTAGGTACAGGGATAAATGTAGGGGAATGGGTCTGGGTAGGTTGCGGGTCGGTGTACACTTGTTGGGCCGAAAGGCCTGTTTCCACACTGTAAGTAATCTAATCATTAAACTCCACTTGCAGTTGGGATTAAACAGGGAATGTTGGTTTCAGCAGCATCAAAACATTTACAGTCAGCAAAAGGTGACTTCAGGTAACTCAGTTCCATCGGTTCAGAAAGAATCTGCCTACATTGCTTTTGCCAACACTACTACACAGTAGGATGCTAAAGATATTATTCTGTCTCATATTGCTATTCAGCACAACACTGCAGCTCTCAGGGATCCCTTTTATCCATCTTTTCGTTTTGGTTGTAAATGCTGGAAAAGCTTTTACAATTTACTATTCTTTTATGGGAATTTCATGTCACTAACAAGGCTGGCATTTATTGTCCATTGTTTAATTCCCACAAACTGATCGACTATTTAGGCTAGTGGTTCTCAACCTTGTGCATCTTGTTCTCAATCTAAATAGTCAAAAAAATACGCTGGTCCCACTATGATAAAATAAAACACTCCAAAGAGTGTATTTTTTCACCTAGCATGTCAGTTAGCTCAATTGGCTGGATGGCTAGTTTGCGATGCTGGCTGAGGTTACTTTTCTCAGTCTCTCCCCTTACCTGAGGCACAAAGATCCTCAGGTTATGCCACTGCCAATTGTCTCTCTAATGAGAGAGCAGCCCTATGGTTTGGTAAGACTGTAGCTACTTTAACTTACTTATACATCTACAAGCATATTATTATAGTATTGCCCATCAATGGAAGTTTTTAAAGACATTAAAAATTGCAATGATTTTGCTTAGAGTAGATTTTATTGCTAAATTATTAAAAAAGAACAAAGTAAGATAACAATTTAGTCACAAATGAGAAGCCTGTGATTTCATTGGCAATTCTTGGGCTGAGAAGAAAGTAAATATTATGCAGAGAAATTATCGTGTGTGGCAGCTCCATGTTAATGGCAGCAAGGCACCACTAAAAGATTACACTTTTAAAACATCTCCTCATACCATTCTCAGGAATGCCGCATTCCAAAACATCCATCTGTCAGAAGCATCCCTGCTCTCGCCTTCTGGCAACTGAGTAACACATATATAAACATAAGCGGTTAATATCTTAATTCTTAATGCAATAGCATTTCTTTTGTGATCTTAATAATCATTTTTGGAACAGTGCATCCCACCTAGACAACCTCCAACACATCCTAATTTTTGAGAAACTTTGCTCTCGGCCGTTTCAGAGTGGAGTTAAGCATCATCCACATTGCTGTGGGTCTAGAGTTACAGAAGGATAGACAAGGTAAAAATGGCAGATATCCTTTCCTAAAAGCTGTTAATAAATCAGATGGCTCTTTATGACAATTGACAATGTTGCCATTAGACCAGCTTTTAAAAAAAATTCCAGACATTATTGTATTCAAATTTCACGATGGGATTCAAACTCATGTTTGAATGACTGAGCCCCCAGATTAGAAAGCCCAACTGTTTTCCTAAAGAGGATGTGTTCCCACTCTCTAATTGGCTGCTCCAGTGAAAACCACATTGAGTGACTGTGTTCTTGACCTCCATTTAAACCTATGCCCTGAAATGATTTCAGAAGTGTTCATGAATCTTAATATATCATACTGACTCCAAGATGAAGCAGTTTATCAACCAGAATAAATTATTATATCGATTAGAAAGTCCTTTCTATTTTTATCCAGTTTGCCAGAGTTTACAGTATAGACTCTATAGTCTATTTATCAGCATCACTCACAAACTGCCTGATTCTATATAACATTTCTGGTAAAATACACAAAAGACTAATTCATTTTGAACAAATACATCTGGCAGGTTAATTAGAAGTATCAATCACACTGGGTAGAGTTGAGATGTATCCTCAAATGTAATGCGATACTTTGGTGGAATCTGCAGAAGCAGTGCTTCAACTAGAAGTTGAAGTAAACATTTCCAGAATTGATTTAAATTGAAGCTTTACAGACTATACTATATGTCACATTGCTTTTATGTGGAAGACTAGGTGGAAGGGAAAGATCCATGATGAAAGCTGCTATGGGCTGAATTAGCATTTTAGAGGCAGCAAATGGGAAGCAGGACTGCTGCAAGATTGCCTCCAATGCCAGGCTGCTGGAAAATGGGAATTTCAGGCAGCATGGCCTTAATGGGTCTGTTTCCAGTACCTTTCCTGAAGTCCACCGTCCCCATCTTTGTTTGCTCCCAAATGGGACTATATTAATTCACTCCCATTAGCTGAAAAGCTTTGAAGAGATAAGTTAGCAATGTGTGATGAAGTCACATCAAGTTTGGGATTGAAATAGCTTTGTCAAATGTTTGAGTATTTGAGAGAAATTAGCACTTTCTGCATTTTTACATTTGGCAATGAATTAATTAGAATAAGGCTCTGAAATTTTCAAATTGAAAGAAACTATAAAATCAGACAAGGATTTTTTTTTGTTTCTTACTGTGTTTAGAAAACATTTGCAGAAGACAATTTGAATGGTACAAGTGAAAGGGAGTTGACCTAGGTAAGGTTGAATGATAAACATCACAAAGTTGTTGAAAACAAGCTACAGTGGATGTATGGGGATGGAGTGAGACAGACTAGTGTGATCTATCATGACAGAAGCTCACCTGACCTGAATAATTATAAGCATCAGTAGTGCCACACTTGGAGTCATTCATGTTCGTAAGTGGTTAAAATACAGTGATAAAAAGAATAGCTTTAGAATTAGATCTGTACAGAGATTCTTCACTGGGAACATGAAGCAAAACAGTAGCCCATGTTAAATCGCATCTGATGTTAGTTTTCTAATGCACTGCAAACTCTATATCGCCAACCTATGTACATTTAGCTCAATTCTGATATTTCTTGTTTGTTAGATGGCTTTTCATTTTATAAAATGTAATTATAAAGTTTGAGGGAAGCGCTGAAAAAGTGACTGAAAAATGCCAATATTGTCTGGATTTTGCTTTGAAAGAAGATACATTGGCCTGGACTTTCCACTGGACAATCAAAGTTGATATTCCAGTGTAGGTGGGAATTGAGCTTGGGAACCCTGTGGAACTTATTTTGTAGTACAGCTTAAGCAGTTGCCCAGGAAGCTGAATCTCTGATGGTCTATAGCTGGAGCCATCCAAAATTTTCCATTTAAATCAGAATAAATTTAAGGAAAATAGTTATGCAGGAAATGTCAGGTATTAAATACCTGCTGGAGTCAACTCCTGAGTAACTATTTAACACACACCATACTTACCTCACATACCTCCAACCATACCTCACTCAGATCTCTTAGAACCCCACCTCAGACCCTGACCTGGCACACGACCCTCACAATATCCTCTCCCCTGCACCAGACATTGGACCTGACCTGAACCATGTCACCTGACACAAAATGACCCGACCTCCCACTTATCTGCTGGATCCAAGCTGACCATCCCCAGATCCCCCTTTCCACTCTACTGCTGAAGCTGTCATGATTCCTGCCACTCCTACCCTCCCTGCTGGGCCTGACCCAGACCACATGCCACTGGACCCAAATGACACCCAGACCTAACACCCACCTTCCATGTGCTCTGCGAGACCTGATTTCTCTCAGTAACCCCGATCTACCTAAAGACAGCATAACTCACCTTGCCATCTTGTACCTTAACATCCTACCTACCTGGCTATTTTCTTTTGTAACAAAAGGCCACTCCTCAGAAAATCCTGCTCAGTATTTCATTCTCACGTTGCCAGGTTTAAAGTTGGTTTCGAGCAAATTTTCACATAAACACACATATCTGGATCAAACAAAACAGTGAAAATGGAAAATAATGAGGCCAAAATTGAGAATTTATGTATCTTTGATGGGGCAAAAAGCTGCATTGTCTCAAATGCTTTCTTTCAAACAAATACATTTACCGTTAGTTGCCTGCTGTTCTGATAGGAAAGAAGCTTGTTCTACAATATAAATGAATCCATTATCACAGTGCCTGCCCAGATATTATAGAGACAGTTCATTTCAAGCAGTTTTGAAATATAAACTAGTCTACATTTTTGCCACTCCTGTAATCATATATTTTCATACCATTGGTCATTTTTATTTTGTTTCATTTGTTTCTCTTGTGCTTTCTTGTTTTTACAGAAAGGAATATCAGTATTTTTTATTCCTTCAAGAGAGAAAGAGATTTATACTGGATGGACAAATTTGCCATTTTTCCATTCTTATTGAACATTCTTAACTCTTACAAAGCAGTTATTGAGGCACTAAAATGTAAGTGTTCCAAAGACGCATTAACTGTCAAAGTTAATGTGTTTTTAATTCATGCTGCACTGAATCCTTCTATCTTATCAACAATATACCAATTATTACAAATGAATGTTCTATACACATAAGCTGTCAAGAATGAGACAGTTTGAGGTAGGAAGCCAGGCTACTCAGTGCAAGAGTATCCCAAAACAGAAAACTTTTTATAGTTCTGCTATAGGAATCTTATTTTTTTACAAGACGTTACCTGTCGAAAAGATGGGAGGGAAGAAAGAAACAAATATAGGGAGTAATTTATACTTTAATAATTTGAATGTTAACTCAATGGAAATGTGGAAAGCAGGCAAGTTTTATAATGAACAGATGATCTGACCTGCCTGCTTCCCAGTCAAGCTATGAACGTGATGATGCCTCAACATTGTGAGGCAGTAATGAAAACAAATTGCAAAAACAGGAAAAATAATAGATATTGTTGAAATTTTAAAAATATTACTTTGGAAGTAATTGTATGTTTGAATAGAAGATATGAAACCTAGAATTATGTTGCTAGTTTTATATAATAAAATTGTCAGAAGAAATCTTCACATCACTTGTACTCAACCTATATCATGCCTAATTAAGAATATAAAGTAACTAATATTAAAGGTTTGGTATAAAAATTGGTAACCAGTTTAAAATAGGTCTGATTGTACTTATTGATATTTAAATAACAGTGTAGAAATATTACTTGTCATTTGATTTTTTTTCTGCCTGATTTATTTGAATGGCTGGTTGAATTAGCAAGTCAAGAGTATAAGTCCATGTGCTACTGTGCACAGCTGAGCATTGTAATAAATGTGAAAGATGCTCAGTTACGCTCCTTTACCCTTTTCATCTATTCTATATTCAGTCCACGATTCTCTAGCAGTATTACAAAGTCTTCAGGCAAACCAGAATAACAAGTTGTTCTTATACAGGGAGTGTACACTCTCCAGTAAATTATGTTCACTCAACTTTGACAGATGCTTGCGTAATTATTTTCAAAAACTATCTGTTATTTACGTAGTGAAAAACTAAGGGTTTACTTGGGCAAACATTTCTCAAAAGAGTCAATTACTTGAAAATGTGTTAAGATGTACTTTTCGTCAGAAAGAATATTTCTGATCTTATCTGGAGTAGAACAGTGTTAATGTAACACGAGCCATGAGAATAGGATCAGGAGCAGGTCAAATGGTCTTTTGAACCTTTTTCACCATTCAGAGTGGTCATCGCTGATCTTATGCCCGAACTTTACTCTTGTGCCTATTCGCATATTTTTTGATTCTCTTAAACAAAACAAAATAAAACTGTCAATTTCAGCTTTAAGTACACTCCATGATAGAGCTTCCAGAGCCTATGAGGCAAAAAGTTCCTGAGATTAAGAATCAATCCAAAATTATTCACTTCTCATCCCAAGACAATGTCTCCATACTTTGGATTTCTCTGAACACCAACATTTAGAAGCACCATGCTTGAAAAAAAAATTGTCTTTCTGTTTTTACTACCAAAGTACATTACTTCAGATTTCCCCATGTATTATTCCAACACCCTTCTGTATTCCACCATTTATTTAACCTGTCTGTATCTGTTTGTGTGTCCTCTTCTCAGCTTATATTCCCATCAGCAAAATGAAATGCATTACTTTACAAACTATTATAATACATTGCAAATAGCTGAGTGCAGCTGTGATCCTTGTGGCTTTCTACAAATCACAGCATATCAACTTAAAAATGTAACATTTATCTTTACTGTCTGCTTTCTGTTTACTAACTAATCTCTATCCATTTAATATATCATCCTGAACTGTATGAAATCTTAGCTTGCGTTGCTTCGCACCTTATAAAATATCTTTTGGAAACCCACGTAGACCACAACTACTGGCTTCCCTTTATCTACCCTTCAATTACATCCTCAAAAAATTCCTTAAGTGTCAAACATGATTTTTCTTTCAAAATAACATGTGAATTTTACTTGATCATACAATGATTCCTTAAGTGCATTATTAAGAATGTCTGAATAATAGATTCCAGCATTTTCACAACAAATGATTTCTGACTAAGTAAACTACAGTTCCCCATTTTCTCTCTCCCTCTTTTATTGAATACCAATGATACATTTATTAACACCGAATCTGCAGGGACTGTTATACAATACAGGAAACTTTTGAACATTAAGGCAAGTACATCTATTGTCTCAGCAGCTAGAAGCTTGTAGGTTAAGTCCTGGTGTTTTGTGAGCTTCAACTTCCAGAAGTTTCTCCCTTTTTTTCTCTGCTGATATTAATTAAGTCCCTTATCCTTATTATCCCAACTCTAAGTTGGTTTCTTTTCAGATATAATTAGAAAGTAACTCATTGTACTGAATAAATTGTAAAGGGAATTTGAGACTTCAGTACACATAGATAAGAAATTGACTGTGCTTTTAGTATTCTGCTACTTTATTGAAAAAGTCAAATTTGCATGTAATATCTTTCCATCTAAAATGCAGGGGTTTTTGTTTGTAATTTTGGGATTCAGTTAAGGCTGGAAGGATCAGATTTCATGCCTTCCCAACTAAAATAAACTGATGATTGGTTAATTAAATAATTGAAAGAAGAACTAGATGAATGCTTGAAAAAAAATTGCAGGCACTGAAAATCCAAACGAGATAGAAAACAATGAAAGGGCTCAGAAGGTCAAGCAGCATTAGTGGGCAGAGTAAACAAATCAGCTTTTCAAGACTGAGCATCCTTTATCAAAACTCAAAGTCATTACACTTGAACATTGACCTTTACTACTGAACGTTCTTCTTCATTATAGTCGGCACAAAAGTACACACAGTCAATCTTTTCTTTCTCATACCATGCTTCACCTCCGTGCCTATATGTACCTCTTTCCAATCATTTACACCCTGCTTCTCACCTGATGTTAGGATCATGACAGGTAATTGGCTGATGAAAACAAAAAGGTTATGGGCCTGAAATGTCTTTTGTCAGTTTTGAATTTGGACAGCTTTTTGAGATGTTAAAATTACAATGTAGTCACTCAGTCCATAACCTGTTGCTGGAAAGGTCCCACAAAATCCCACCATCTCCCATGGCAATAGTAGTGTCAATTGTCACTCGTCCATGCATTGTCCTCAAAAGTGTAGTGGGAATTAAAGGTGGCAATGATTCTCCTGAGATCTGTCTTTAGTAAGAAGTATGTATTCATTTGGCCTACAGTACGATAGATTAAGTGAGAAAAAGTTAAGTTCATAAGACATAGGAGTAGAAGTAGGCTATTTGTCCCATGCAGTTTGCTCTACTATTCAAGGAGTTTGTGGTTGATCCAATAATGCTAAAATTCACTTTTCTGCCTTTTCCCCATAATGCTTGATTCTATTGTGATCACAAATTTATCTCAGCCTTGAATATGCTTAAGTACCCGACCTTTACAATCTTCTTCAGTAAAGAATTCCACAGAATCACAATCCCCTGAGATGAGAAATTCCTCCTTATCTCTGTCTTAAATGGGTGACACCTCATTCTGAGATGAGTGAACAGCTTTTCCGCATCTATCTTGTCAAGTTCCTAAAGAGATAACAATATTTCAATAAGATTGCCTCTCATTCTTGTAAATTCCAATGAGTATGAACATAGCCTATTCAATCTCTCATCATAAACCAGTCCTTCCATGCAGGGAATCCGCTTAGTTAACTTCCTCTGGACTGCCTCCAATTATCTTTTTCTTAGATAAGGCTTCCAAAACTATTCACAGTATCCCAACTGTGGCCTGACTCATGTTTTATATGGTTTTAGCAAGACTTCAATTTTTTTATACTCCATTCCCTTTTAAATAAAAGCCAATATTCCATTTGCCTTCCCCATTTCGTTGAATTTTTTATATAAGCTATTTCTTAATATTTATGCTGAAGGATTTGTAATCCATTTGTGCTGAATCTTGTTGCAGTCTTTCTCTTTTTACTAATGTTCAGCTTCTCTATTCTCACTATTGTACTTGCCAAAGTGCATAACCTCATGTTTTCCCACAATGCATCCAGAAATATTTTGTGGTTTCATCTTTTCAATGAGATATAGAACTGTGGCACCATCATCCCTCTCAGGTAAACACAAAGCATCCCACATACTAACCAAAGAAGAAATTGTGATATTGTAAAATTTAGAACTTTAATAATTTCATGGATTGAAAGAATCAGCAATAACTCTTTCTGGAATAAATTATTTCCCAAGATGAAAAGGACAAGGAGAAACTGTTATAATGGAAATAAAGTGTGCTTATTAACCATCCCTGGGAAAAAGGATTCAAAGCAACAGAAACAACCTGTTTCCTGGGAGACAGGAAGTAACACTGCTTGATAATCTGCTGCCTCATGACAAATGCAGAAGGAATGTCCTGAAGTAAAGGGGTTAATTGCAGGACAAGCTGTTTCAAATAGATAGCTAACCTTAAATGTAACATGGACCAGGGGAGCTAATTCTGATAAGAAGGCAAGCTTCAGACTAGAGTTCTCCAGAAGTGTAATCAATGCCGGGGATTAAACAATCATCAATAATATCACGTCGTGGACCCGAAGGATGAAAATCTGTATAAGAACTCAAAACCTGAATAATTCAGCAGTAGAACCTTCGAAAACAACACCGTACAAGGATCAAATCTTGGGCACTTCTAGAGGCCAACAATGTTGGTTGGAATTGTAGCCAAATTCCATCATTAATCAGGTAATAGACAAATTGAGCTGCGAGGCTTAGCTTGCTTACTTGAGGCATCTGATTTTGATTGCTGTAAGCAATAAAGTTTGAATCATTGTGTCAGTCCTTGATTGTGAAATGTTTTAATAAGTAGCTGAGCTAAAGGTAACTTGTGGGGATTTACTCATAACAAAATGTAGAGTTCTCCCAGGACAATATTTCTCCTTCAACCAAACCCTAATACCAATTGCAGGCTTCAGTGAATTGTGCATTATTTCAAGGAAGAGCTGATATATTCTACCATATGTGCTGGCTGATATTTGTGGAATCTTACCATGTGCAAGTTAGTTGCTATGTTCCCTCCATCATATTAATAACAACACTCCAAAAACACTTAATTGACTGTACAATGTTTGGAATATCCTGGGACCAATTTTCTTTCCTTTTAACTGGAGAAGCTGAAGTAGGATATTCAGGGACATTTAACTTCTGATGCTGTTGAGGAAGGAGTTGTGCATATAACTATGACACACTCAGATGAGGAGTTTTTTTTCTCTCAGCAGGTTATGTCATTCTGGAACTCACTGCCATAGAAAGTGGTGGAGGTAGGGCCATTGAGTATTTTTGAGGCAGATGTCAACAGATTTAGATGCAGCAGGGGAATCAGAGGTTGGGAGGAGGTCAGAACGTGAAATTGGCAACATAAGGAGATGAGCCGTGATTTCATTGAGTGGCAGAGAATGGCTGAATGATCTACTTCTCCTCCTATGTTCATATGCCTAGTGTCCTGGATGTGGTAGGTGTTTTGTAAGGACAGTACTCTATGAATGGCCAAAAGGGCAGTGTCAGTATTGACCAAATGTGGATCTATCTCAAGGTGTTGACTGACAGAATCGTTAGGGAGATTTTAATTCACATATAACACACTTGTACCTGTCATGAGTGATCTTGGCATGTGTCATATCTGGTGTCAGGAGTTGTCACTCCCCCAGCTCAGCAGAAGTGGAGGGTGTCAGGTTCAGGCTAAGAGGGATTGTTGGATCGGCATCTGCAGAATGCGTATGGTCTGGGGAAGGTGTTAGTTGAAGGTGAGCGAGGTAAGTTGGGGGTCAGTTGAATAGTTACTTAGGAGTTAGACTAGATATTTAGTAATCTAACTTTTCCCATGTAATGATTTACTTTACAGTAGGGGTACCATCTGAATTCTAACATTTAAATGGATATTTTCAAAGGTTTCAAGTGTAGGAGAATTGCCCAGCAAAATTTCCAATTTCCCCGACAATTCTCATCGACTGGGCTATGAGGGGGATTCCACAAAGTCCCTGGGCACTACCCTTGTCTACACTTCAGAAACAATTATCTCATCATCAGAAAATCTAGACCAATGTCCTTAATTCCCCTGTAACAATTGATGAGTGCCACTACATTAGCTTTCTGAATAAACAAAAAATGACAATACACCTGAATAAAGTAAAACCAAGATAATGTGAATTATTTCCAAGTGTCCTTTAAATTTGAATCAAAAATGTCTGTGCCAACTTTGTCCTCTCTATAAATTTACTTTAATAATTGGGGAGATTTTGGCTATAATTTAGAGCTTGCTGTTTCACCAATAACTGTGGCATTGTCATCAGACAGTGGGTTTCAATACTGTCAAGCACCCACCATTACTTAATCATACATGCCCCTACTTGATACTTTAAATTTTAATTATCATTCTGTTTACAATGGTGCCAAATAGGAGAACTGAAATGATATCTATTTCCAATTATACCATTGGCAGTGGGATGCTGTTGACGCTATTCTGTCCAGTATGTTGTATGCATTACACATAGGTTACGCTGCAATAAGATGTTTCAAGTTGAATTAATGTAATTCAAGTCAAAAAATAACAAAAACCGTGGGCGGCACGGTGGCACAGTGGTTAGCACTGTTGCCTCACAGCGCCAGAGACCCGGGTTCATTTCCCGCCTCAGGCGACTGACTGTGTGGAGTTTGCACATTCTCCCCGTGTCTGCGTGGGTTTCCTCCGGGTGCTCCGGTTTCCTCCCACAGTCCAAAGATGTGCAGGGCCAGGTGAATTGGCTATACTAAATTGCCCGTAGTGTTAGGTAGGGGTAAATGTAGGGGTAGGGGTATGGGTGGGTGTCGGTGGGGCGGTGTGGACTTGTTGGGCCGAAGGGCCTGTTTCCACACTGTAAGTAATCTAATCTAAAAAAAACCTCAAAATGTGGAGACCCTCGTGATTTAAAAATAAAAGATAGGAGTAAGCCATTTGACCTCTCAGTCTTGTTCCATCACTGAACATTGAACTCACTACCCTGATCACACGCTCACTCTATATTCCTCAATCCCTTTAGCCACATGAGCTATCTCTACCTACTTCATGAAAGACATAATGTTTGGGCCTCAACACTTCCTGTAGCAGTGAATTTGTGCAGCAGGCCAGGCAGCATCAAAGGAACAGGAGAATCGACGTTTCTCCTTCCTGAAGAAGGGCTTATGCCCGAAACGTCGATTCTCCTGTTCCTTTGATGCTGCCTGACCTGCTGCACTTTTCCAGCAACACATTTTTAAGCTCTGATCTCCAGCATCTGCAGTCCTCACTTTCTCCTGTAGCAGTGAATTTCACAGGCTCACCATTCCCGAGGTGAAGCAGTTTCTCCTGATCCATGTCCTGAAAGATTTACTCCTTATTCTTAAAATATGACCCCCCTGATTCTGGACTTAACCACTATTATTAGAATTATGAATGAATGATCTGTTGCCACATATGTCAAGGGAGATAAAAGTGAAATACGTTCTGTCCAGTGCCACTTTGAGGTGCAAACGAGTACACAATAAACTTAAAATAAGTTCTTTGGCCGAAGTGCCAAACATGACACCAGGACTTATGGAAGGCCCACCATAGCCAGAGGTCCCCACGTTGTCACGCCAGACCGTGATGGCCTCCCCGCAACATCATGAAGCTGAAGAGAAAGAAAAAACGATGTAAAGGAAAGACAGAGGGAAAATAAATGTAGCCGGACTGCAGTGAACGAGCTACTGTGCTGATACCGCCATCTTGAAAAGCTGGGCCTGCTCTCCTCTCCCCACTGCAGAGTCCGGTCTTCCCTCCACACTACAGGGACCAGTCACCCCCCAACAATACTATAGGAATCGCTCGCCCCCCTCCACACTACAGGGACCACTCCCCCCTGCAAACTTCAGGGATTGCTCCCCCCTCCACACTACAGAGACCACTCTCCCCTCCACACGACAGGGCCCACTCTCCCCTCCACACGATAGGGCCCACTCTCCCCTCCACACTACAGGGCCCCCTCTCCCCTCCACACAATAGGAACTGTTCACCATTCCAAACTACAGTCACCATTCTCCTCTCCACACTACAGAGCCCACTCTCCCCTCTACACTACAGGGCCCCCTCTCCCCTCCACACTACAGGAACTGTTCTCCTCTCCAAACTACAGGCACCATTCTCCTTTCCACATTACAGGACCCCCTCTCCCCTCCACACTACAGGAACTGTTCTCCTCTCCAAACTACAGGCACCTCTCTCCCCTCCAAACTACAAGGACACCTCTCCCCTCCACACTACAGAGCCCACTGTCCCCTCCACTCTACAGGGCCTATTCTCCCCTCCACACTACAGGGCCCACTCTCCCCTCCACACTACAGGGCCCACCACTCCACACTACAAGGACTGTTCTCCTCTCCAAACCAATGGGCTCCCTCTCCCCTCCACACGACAGGGCCCACTCTCCCCTCCACACTACAGGAACTGATCTCCTCTCCAAACTACAGGCACCTCTCTCCCTTCCACACTACAGGGCCCCCTCTCCCCTCCACACAATAGGAACTGTTCCCCATTCCAAACTACAGGCACCATTCTCCTTTCCACATTACAGGACCCCCCTCTCCCCTCCACACTACAGGAACTGTTCTCCTCTCCAAACTACAGGCACCTCTCTCCCCTCCAAACTACAGGGACACCTCTCCCCTCCACACTTCAGAGCCCACTCTCCCCTCTACACTACAGGGCCCACTCTCCCCTCCACACTACAGGGCCCACTCTCCACTCCACACTTCAAGGACTGTTCTCCAAACCAATGGGCCCCCTCTCCCCTCCACACGACAGGGCCCACTCTCCCCTCCACACTACAGGCCCCCCTCTCCCCTTCACACTACAAGGACCCCTCTCCTCTACACACTACAAGGACTGTACTCCTCTCCAAACCAATTGCACCACTCTCCCCTCCCCACTACAGGGCCCACTCTCCCCTCCACACTACAGAGCCCACTCTCCCCTCCACCTTACAGGAACTGTTCTCCTATCCAAACTACAGGCACCTCTCTCCCCTCCACACTACGGAGCCCACTCTCCCCTCCACTCTACAGGGCCCATTCTCCCCTCCACACTACAAGGACTGTTCTCCCCTCCACACTACAGGGCCCACTCTCCCCTCCCCACTACAGGGCCCACTCTCCCCTCCACACTACAAGGACTGTTCTCCCCTCCACACTACAGGGCCCCCTCTCCCCTCCACACTACAAGGACCCCTCTCCTCTCCACACTACAAGGACTGTTCTCCTCTCCAACCAATGGGCCCACTCGCCCCTCCACACTACAGGGCCTACCCTCCCCTCCACACTACAGGGACCACTCTCCCCTTCACACTACCGGGACCACCCTCCCCTCCACAGTACAGGGACCGCTCTCCACTTCACACTACAGGGCCCACTCTCCACTCCACACTACAGGGACCACTTCCCCATCCAAACTACAGGGATCGCTCCCCCCTCCACACTACAGGCACCACTCTCCCCTCCACACTACAGAGTCCACTCTCTCCTCCACATTACAGGGCCTGCTCTCCCCTCTACATTACATGGAGCACTCTCCCCTGCACACTACAGGGCCCACCCTCCCCTCCCCAATACAAGGACTGTTCTCCTCTCCAAACCAATCGGACCGCTCTCCACTCCAAACTACAGGGCCCCCCTCCCCCCCTCCCCTCCTCCCCTCCTCCCATCCTCCCCTCCCCTCTACAGGGCCCACTCTCCTCTCTATACTACTGGGCCTGCTCTCCACTCCACACTACAGGGACCACTCCCCCCGCCACCAATACTACAGGGATCGCTACCCCCTCCACACTACAGGGCCCACTCTCCTCTCTACACTACAGGGACCACTCCCCCCGCCACCAATACTACAGGGATCACCCCCCCCTCCACACTACAGGGACCACTCCCCCATCCAAACTACAGGGATCGCTCCCCCTTCCAAACTACAGGGCCCACTCTCCCCTCCGCACTACAGGGACCACTCCCCCCTCCACACTACAGGGACCACTCTCCCCTCCCCACTACAGGAACTGTTCTCTTCTCCAAACTACAGGCGCTACTCTCCCCTCTCCACTAGAGGGTCCATTCTCCCCTCCACACTACAGGGACCACTCTCCCCTCCCCACTACAGGAACTGTTCTCTTCTCCAAACTACAGGCGCTACTCTCCCCTCTCCACTAGAGGGTCCATTCTCCCCTCCACACTACAGGGACCACTCTCCCCTCCCCACTACAGGAACTGTTCTCTTCTCCAAACTACAGGCGCTACTCTCCCCTCTCCACTAGAGGGTCCATTCTCCCCTCCACACTACAGGGACCACTCTCCCCTCCCCACGACAGTAACTGTTCTCCTCTCCAAACTTCAGGCACCTCTCTCCCCTCCCCACCACAGGGACTGTTCTCCTCTCCACACTACAGGATCCGCTCTCCCCTTGCCCTACAGGGACCATTCTCCCCTCCCCACTACAGGTCCCACTCTCCCCTCCACAATACAGGGCCCCCTCTCCCCTCCACACTGCAGGGACTGCTCTCCCCTAGACACTACAGAATTCCTGTTCCCCTCCACACTACAGGGGCCCGCTCTCGCTCTCACCTCCACACTACAGGCCAACTGTCTCTCCCCCCCCATCACAGAGACTGTTCTCCTCTCCACACTACAGGACCCGCACTCCCCTCGCCACTACAGGGACCACTCTCCCCTCCCCACTATAGGGCCCACTCTCCCCTCCACACTACAGGGACCACTACCCCTCCATACTACAGGGATCGCCCCCCCCTTCCAAACCACAGGGCCCACTCTCCCCTCCACACTACAGGGACCACTCGCCACTCCACACTACAGGGACCACTTTCCCCCCCCCCCACTACAGGAACTGTTCTCCTCTCCAAACTACAGGACCCGCTCTCCCCTCGCCACTACAGGGACCACTCTCCCCTCCCTACTACAGGGACCACTCTCCCCTCCACACTACAGGGATTACTCTCCCCTCCACACTACAGGGCCCACTCTCCCCTCCACACTACAGGGACCACTACCCCTCCATACTACAGGGATTGGCCCCCCCTTCCAAACCACAGGGCCCACTCTCCCCTCCACACTACAGGGACCACTCGCCACTCCACACTACAGGGACCACTTTCCCCCCCCCCCACTACAGGAACTGTTCTCCTCTCCAAACTACAGGACCCGCTCTCCCCTCGCCACTACAGGGACCACTCTCCCCTCCCTACTACAGGGACCACTCTCCCCTCCACACTACAGGGATCACTCTCCCCTCCACACTACAGGGCCCACTCTCCCCTCCACACTACAGGGATCACTCTCCCCTCCAAACTACAGGACCCGCTCTCCCCTCGCCACTACAGGGACCACTCTCCCCTCCCCACTACAGGGCCCACTCTCCCCTCCACACTACAGGGATCACTCTCCCCTCCACACTACAGGGACCCCTCTCCTCTCCACACTACAGAGCCCACTCTCCCCTCCACACTACAGAGCCCACTCTCCCCTCCACACTACAGAGCCCACTGTCCCCTCGACACTACAAGGACTGTTCTCCTCTCCACACCATAGGTCCCACTCTCCCCTCCACACTACAGGACTGCTCTCCCCTAGACACTATAGGAATTCCTGTAGTGTCGAATGGCCTAATTCAGATCTTACATCTTACGGTCTTACAGAGATTGAGTTAGTTAGGATTGTATTCATTGGTGTTTCGAAGAATGAGAGAGAATCTCATAGAAACCTAAAATATTAAAAATAATCTCTAAGATAGTGGTGGACTAGCAGCACTGCGTGCCAGCTCCAGGGCACATCCACACTACAGGGGCCCGCTCTCGCTCTCACCTCCACAGTACAGGCCAACTCTCCCCTCCCCACCACAGGGACTGTTCTCCTCTCCACACTACAGGACCCGCTCTCCCCTTGCCCTACAGGGACCATTCTCCCCTCCCCACTACAGGGCCCATTCTCCCCTCCCCACTACCGCGACCATTTTTCCCTCCACACTACAGGGCCCACTCTCCCCTCCACACTACAGAGCCCGCTCTCCCCTCCACACTGCAGGGATTCCTCTCCCCTCCACACTGCAAGGTTAGGTCTCCCCTCCACACCACTCGATCTGCCTTCTCTTCACCCTGAAGGACTTTCCCTCTTCTCTGTGCCACAGGGTAGGATCTCTCTCTCTCTTGATGCAGCCATCACTTCACACGCTCAGGAGGCTGGGTCTGCTCTCGCCCCACCGACAACACTAAAAAAGGCCTTCAAAGAGAAAAAAGAAACAAAGACAAACAGAAAGAGGAAGAAAAAGAACAAGAATGAAAAGAAATTAAAGAAAGAAAGCAGATGGAGGTGGATGTGCCCTGGAGCTGGCACGCAGTGCTGCTAGTCCACCACTATCTTAGAGATTATTTTTAATATTTTAGATTTCTATGAGATTCTCTCTCATTCTTCGAAACACCAATGAATACAATTCAAACTAACTCAATCTCTGTAAGACCGTAAGATGTAAGATCTGAATTAGGCCATTCGACCTATTGAATCTGCTCCATCATTCAATCATGCTTGATGTGTTTCAACCTCATTTTCCTGCCTTCTCCCTATAATGTTTGATTCCCCATAAGACTCCTCATATCCTCCCTCCTATGTTAGTCCTGCTATCCCAGGAATTAATTTTGTAAACCTTTGTTGCACTCCCTTTAAAGCAAGAACATCCTTCCTCAGGTAATGAGGCCAAAATGGTGCACAATATTCCAGTTGTGGCTTCGCAATGCCCTATATAATTGCAGTAAGAGTTCCTTGTTGCTGTTCTCAAATCCTTTTCATATGAAGGCTAACATGTAGATTGCCTTCTTTACTGCCTGCTGCAGCTGCAAGTTTACTTTCAGTGACAGGCACAAAAGGACACCCAGGTCTTGTTGAACATCCCCCCTCTCAATTTACAGCTATTCAAATAATAAGCTGCTTTCCTATTTTTGCTCCCAAAGTGGATAACCTCGCATTTATCCACATTAAACAATTAGGATTGCTCTAGCATATTATCATTCATAAAATTAAAAATATTGTGCTTCACAACCTCAATTAACCTTAATTAAATTTAGAAAGCAGGGTTAGCTATGAATGACAGGGTATGTTGGTAGCTACAGCTTTTGGAAATTACTGGAGACCAGTGAAATCTGAAGCAACTATGCCGGCAGTAAATATTTGCAACTCAAAGAACTTCAACTCAGAGTTGTTAAATTATAGTCTGACTTGAAATGAATCTGTGCAGGTGCATATAAGAAAGATAATGTTCTTGCTCAGCACAGTCAGCAAGGTGCATGGTCAATGTGCAGAAGACTTTAGCAGAATAAAATGAGGATGGAATGAATTGGAAATTTGGTTCAAAGTGGGAATTTGGTGCAAAGGGCAACAGAGGTGCTTTAACTAAGATTTACAACAAAAACTATATTCTCCAGAGTGAGAGACGAGTGGGAAAGGATAAAAGTGACCGACCTACAGTGAGGTAAAAACAATGACTCCAGATGCTGGAAACCAAATTCTGGATTAGTGGTGCTGGAAGAACACAGCAGTTCACGCAGCATCCAAGGAGCAGCGAAATCGATGTTTCAGGCAAAAGCCCTTCATCAGGAATAAAGGCAGTGAGCTGAAGCGTGGAGAGATAAGCTAGAAGAGGGTGGGGGTGGGGAGAAAGTAGCATAAAGTACAATGGGTGAGTGGGGGAGGGGATGAAGGTGATAGGTCAGGGAGGAAAGGGTGGAGTGGATAGGTGGAAAAGGAGATAGGCAGGTAGGACAAGTCCAGACAGGTCATGGGGCCAGTGCTGAGCTGGAAGTTTGGAACTAGGGTGAGGTGGGGGAAGGGGAAATGAGGCAACTGTTGAAGTCCATATTGATGCCCTGGGGTTGAAGTGTTCCGAAGCGGAAGATGAGGTGTTCTTCCTCCAGGCGTCTGGTGGTGAGGGAGCGGCGGTGAAGGAGGCCCAGGACCTCCGTGTCCTCGGCAGAGTGGGAGGGGGAGTTGAAATGGTGGGCCACGGGGCGTTGTGGTTGATTGGTGCGGGTGTCCCGGAGATGTTCCCTAAAGCGCTCTGCTAGGAGGCGCCTAGTCTCCCCAATGTAGAGGAGACCGCATCGGGAGCAACGGATACAATAAATGATATTAGTGGATGTGCAGGTAAAACTTTGATGGATGTGGAAGGCTTCTTTAGGGCCTTGGATAGAGGTGAGGGAGGAGGTGTGGGCACAGGTTTTACAGTTCCTGCGGTGGCAGGGGAAGGTGCCAGGATGGGAGGGTGGGTTGTAGGGGGGCGTGGACCTGACCAGGTAGTCACGGAGGGAACGGTCTTTGCGGAAGACGGAAAGGGGTGGGGAGGGAAATATATCCCTGGTGGTGGGGTCTTTTTGGAGGTGGCGGAAATGTCGGTGGATGATTTGGTTTATGTGAAGTTGGTAGGGTGGAAGGTGACCACCAGGGGCGTTCTGTCCTTGTTACAGTTGGAGGGGTGGGGTCTGAGGGCGGAGGTGCGGGATGTGGACGAGATGCGTTGGAGGGCGTCTTTAACCACGTGGGAAGGGAAATTGCGGTCTCTAAAGAAGGAAGCCATCTGGTGTGTTCTGTGGTGGAACTGGTCCTCCTGGGAGCAGATACGGCGGAGGCGGAGGAATTGGGAATATGGGATGGCATTTTTGCAAGAGGTAGGGTGGAAAGAGGTGTAATCCAGGTAGCTGTGGGAGTCGGTGGGTTTGTAAAAATGTCAGTGTCAAGTCGGTCATCATAAATGGAGATGGAGAGGTCCAGGAAGGGGAGGGAGGTGTCAGAGATGGTCCAGGTAAATTTAAGGTCAGGGAGGAATGTGTTGGTGAAGTTGATGAATTGCTCAACCTCCTCGTGGGAGCACGAGGTGGCGCCAATGCAGTCATCAATGTACCGGAGGAAGAGGTTGGGAGTAGTGCCGGTGTAATTACGGAAGATCAACTGTTCTACATAGCCAACAAAGAGACAGGCATAGCTGCGGCCCATACGTGTGCCCATGGCTACTCCTTTGGTCTGGAGGAAGTGGGAGGATTCGAAGAAGAAATTGTTAAGGGTGAGGACCAGTTCGGCCAAACGAATGAGAGTGTCGGTGGAAGGGTACTTTTGGGGATGTCTGGAGAGGAAAAAACAGAGGGCTTGGAGGCCCTGGTCATGGTGGATGGAGGTGTGGAGGGATTGGATATCCATGGTGAAGATGAGGCGTTGGGGGCCGGGGAAACGGATGTCTTGGAGGAGGTGGAGGGCGTGGGTGGTGTCTTGAATGTATGTGGGGAGCTCCTGGACTAGGGGGGATAGGACAGTGTTGAGGTAGGTAGAGATGAGTTCAGTGGGGCAGGAGCATGCTGAGACAATGGGTCGGCCAGGGTGGTCAGGCTTGAGGATCTTGGGAAGGAGGTAGAACCGGGCAGTGCGGGGTTCCCGGACTATGAGATTGGAAGCTGTGGGTGGGAGATCTCCTGAGGTGATGAGACCAGCCAAAAAAAGCACAGCATGATGTGAGTGCAGGGAAAGAAGCTGATTGGTGAGAAGGATTGGTGAATATTTCTAGCTGTCAAAGCAGAAGTAAGGTTTTCAGTTTTTGTTCAGTTCTCTAGTGTTTTACTTCCTTTCTTAAAAAGTAACTTATTTAAGTATAAGATGCTAGTGTTTTTTTTAAAATTGACATGAAATATAGTCACACTAAAATGTAAAGACTAGGAAATCTAGAGCAATCGATTTATAAATTAAATCCAATACGACAGCAATGACAGGTAGGTGATATGTTGCTGACATAAGATATGAAAACTGCTGGACACCAATGTGATCCAGAGTGAACACATCTATAGCCAGTATTTGTCACTTGAGGAACTTTGGCTCTGAGTTGAGGAACTGGAATCTGAGCTGCAGAATTTGCACCACATCAGGAAAGTGGAAAATTATGTGGATACCTAGCTTCAGAGGTTGGTCACACCCTTCAGACAAGGTAATTCAAAGCTGCTCTGGACAGAAAGGTTTGATTGCAGGTGTGGAAGGTCTGAGGACCCAAGTGGTTGCAGCTCTGGAGCCTTGGCCCCTGACAAGGTTACAAGGTCCTTGTCAGCTGACTGGGTGAGAGTGGGGACTTCGGGGAGAGTGTGAACTGATCACGGCATCTTAATACAGGGAGCCATTCAAGTGGCAGGAAGAAATATGAATGTCGTAGTGTTAGGGCATTGTATAGTTAGGGTTTTAGATATTGTTTTCTGAAGCCATGAGTGAGAATCCAGAAGGCTATGTTGCCTGCCTAGTGCCTGGGTTAAGGGCAGCTCCTCAGAGTTGGAGAAGAACTTGGAGTGGGAGAGGAAGCATCTAGTTATTATCATCCATGTTGGTTTCAATAACATTGATAGGATGCGAAAGAAGGCTTTGCTGAAAGATTTTGAACAGTTAAGAGGTAAATTGAAAAGCAGAACCATCGAGTTAAAAATCTCTAGATCACTAACTGAGCCCAGACAAACTGGAATAGAATAAATAAAGTCAACAATCTAAATGCATAGTTAATAGATTGGTGTGGGTAGGACGGATTTTAGCATGTGGGGCACTCGCACCAATAGTGAGGTAAAAGAGAGCTGTTCTGGTGGCCTCATATAAAAAACCTGGGACCAATGCACTGACAAAATGAATAACCAGGGCTGAATGAAGGGCTTTAAAATAGTTAGGGAGCCTGGCGAGGGTATGGGACAGGGGAAATGTAGACTTAAAAGCAGAAGGATGTGGCAGAATTATAGGGCAGCTATTTGGATAATGATAGCAAAATTGGGCAAGAAGGGGCAGTATGTAAATATAGAAAAGCAACAGAAAAGAGCATCAGATTGGGGAAATGATAAACAGGTAAAATTAACGCCTCTTTACTTGAATGTACGCAGTAGTCAGAGCAGAATAAATAATTAATGGCATAAATGCAGATTGAACCACAAGATAATAAGAATTAGGAGCAGAAGTAGGCCATTCACCCAATGAATTTGCTCTGTCATTCAGTGAAATCATGGCTGATCTGATAATCTTGAATTCTATTTGCCTGTCTTTGCCCTACATTGGTAGTGTACAAAATCCCATGCAAGGACTGCACAAAACACTACATAGGACAAACAGGAAGACAGCTAACGATCCGTATCCATGAACACCAACTAGCCACGAAACGACACGACCAGCTATCCTTAGTAGCCACACACGCAGGTGACAAGCAACATGAATTCGACTGGGACAGCACTACCATTATAGGACAAGCCAAACAGAGAACAGCCAGGGAATTCCTAGAGGCAAGGCACTCATCCAGACTCTATCAACAAACAAATCGACCTGAACCTAATATACCGGCCACTACAGCGGACAGCTGGAACTGACAACCGGAAGCGGCAGAGACAGGCCACTATAAATGCCGGAGGAAACATCACAGAAGCGCTTCACAGGAGGCTCCCAAGCACTGAGGATGTCACCTAGACAGGGGACGAAACGTTTGCAAGACAAATTCCCAGCTCGGCGAACACAACCACAACAGTGGTAAATCTATGGAATTCTTTAATGCAGAGGACTGTAGTGACTGGGTTGTTACATGTATTCAAAGCTGAGATAGACAGATTGCTCTCTCCAGAGATGTTCCCAGACCTACTGAGCTTTTTAAGCAATTTCTGATTTTGTTTCTGATTACCAGAATCTGCAGTTGTTTTTGTTTTTTTTGTTTTTTTCTCAAAATGAATAATTTTGAGACTGCTACTTGAGCCGTGTGCAGTGTGGCAGTGTCAGAAAGAACTGAGATGTAAAGGGAGTGGTGTGGGAATCATCGAGCACTGATATTGTGATTGGGTAAGAGGGAACCTTTCCTTTGGGACAGCTGCTCTTAAAGCATGTTTGGATCAGAAACACGATGTGCCAAATA
The DNA here is from genome assembly GCF_037043375.1 of Chiloscyllium plagiosum. Taxonomy (NCBI): domain Eukaryota; kingdom Metazoa; phylum Chordata; class Chondrichthyes; order Orectolobiformes; family Hemiscylliidae; genus Chiloscyllium; species Chiloscyllium plagiosum. The sequence goes on along the minus strand of NW_028270143.1, from coordinate 63,676,263 downwards.
ATTGGGATTCACAACTGAAATGGGAAGGGTTAAAGATCAAGTAAGGCAAAATTTATAAATTTAAAGAGAAAGTTGAGGCATTAAAGCAGTATAGCGAGTTGGGTAAAGATGAACAGCATTTGACATGAAAGGGCAGAGAGTTTAATAGTGCAACACTGAATGAGATAAAATCAGAAAAGTGGGACAACATTAATGGTGTGTTATCTCAGTGAAAGAAGTGAATAAAACGATTGACAAATTAATGACACAAATAAATTATAAAAGGTGAATGTTTTGATCTAATCGGCATTACAGAAATTTGAATGGTGGCTGAAGTTAAAACAAAATATTCCATTCCAGGGTATTTGACTTTAAAACACACGGAGGAAATGAAAAGCAGGAGGAACATTCCCAATGGTGAAGGATGACAGGGGAGCAGGCATCCTTTTTAACTTCCAGTAACACAAAATTCAGATCCTTCCAGTTTCTGAGATAGTGCATATATCCAGACAATCTAGAGGGAAGGACTCCTCTTTGAGATTTTCAACAGATTGCTTTCAGGAGCTGTATTGTTTTTGTTGCTATCAATTCTACCAAATAGCTTTCATTGTTGCTGAAGCTGGTGAATAGAAAGTCTCCTTGACACAAAACTAGTGAGTAATCCTGCAAAATGAATTAGATAAGGCTGGATTTCACTATCTCAAAATCTGAAAGTTATACAGTGAAACTCAGCCACCCTATGTGGATAAGACTAAGTGATGAACTGCAACGACATGCAAAAGTATAATCTCTTGTCATAGAATTGATTTGATTGCAAGTTTGTATTAATTAATTATCTACGTCACTTAAGTTACAGTCTGTTAAAGTAAAGTGAATCTTAGTTATTCACCTGCATAGATTAAGACATGAACCATGTCACATTCACCCATTGAAAATCAGTTGCCTTTGTTTCATTGCAGATAAACTGCAAGAAAAGAGTTAATTCAAAGATTTAATGGTTCAATTGATAGGAAATTTAGAATAGATCTAAGAACAACAGGCTACATTCAAAAGATGGGAGTCAAGTTCATTGACATAATTTTCTCCTCAAACTTGCCATTCAGATTACATCACATAATAATGAGACCAAAGTCTTCGTTTCCTTTATAAAATCATTAACTGGTGATGAATCAGTGGATTGAAAAGTGTAAAGCTGCATAAGGTTATCATTTTCTTTCACAAGTGTGTGATAAAAATACCTCCACCAAATTAGAGGTGATGTAAAAACAATGCAAACCTTATTTATCACAAAAAAAAGCAGTATGATCACAGGAACAAGTGGAACTATAAGAACATAAAATAATAAGAAATAGGAAGAGGAGTAGGCTATTCAGCCCTTTGATCCAGCTCTGCCATTCAATAGAAACATGGCTGATTTAACATTCTTCACATCCACTTTCCTGAGTTTTCCCTCTAACCATTGATTCCCCTACTGATTAAGAATCTATCTATTTCGCCTTAAATATACACAAGGATTCTGTGGCAAGAAGTTTCAAAGACTTTAACCCTCTAAGAGAAGAAATTTCTCCTCATCTCAGTCTTAAATCGGTGCTCCTTAATTCTGAGATTATACTGTCTGGTCCTGGACTCTCCCATGAGGGGAAATGTCCTCTTGGCATTTGTTCTATTAACCCTTTAGAATCTGATATGTTTCAGTGAATCCTAGATTTCAATAAATCCTATGTGTTTCAAACTCTCATTCTTCTAAACTCAGGTGAATAGAGTCCCAACCTGTTTTGCCTAATTCCTGTATACCAGAGATTATTTCAGTGAACCTCCTCTGACCTGCCTCCAAGAAATAATATCTTTCCTTAAATAAGTGAACATTGAATTGCATTCATAAACCTACCAACAGAATCCAGTGATTAACACTGTCCTGGCAACTCGGTAACCAAGGAATCTGCCTTCTCTCTATCAAGCTCCCTATCATTATGTAGAACCTCTCCATTTAGAATATTCTGGGAATATTCAGCACCTCAGCTCTGGGGAGAAAACCTGACTCAAGGTTTCAGGTGCTGGCTTTTTATTTATATCTGTACTTATTGCTGTTACATATTTTCTTTCTCAGCCTTACTCAGGCTTAACTGAGTACATGTCCTCCTTTTGCCAATTTGATGCACTGGCTTAATTCAATAAAAGTCTATTACATTTCATCCACAGATTGACTCTGTCTGACAATGATTTGACATTATGGGCCATTTTAAGTTCCCTGATCCATTTCATACACTCAACCTTTTTCGCAAAAGGGATTTGTTAAAGCATTCCAGGCGTTGATTCGAAATTTCAAAATATTAATTTTAAAACTTTACCAATTTTTTCAAACAAAATATTGAATTTTGATATAGATATAATATGCTCAGAGATCTTAATATACACAGAACAACATGGCAATACTGCACTAACAGGTCTCTGGAAAATCAGATAGGTTCATTGCACTATCCCTGATTAATCCTTTCCATTTTGGTTTTTGGTATTCATCCAAGGGATCAATTATCTGATCTAATTACATTGTAATTTTATTGAACAACCAAGATATCACAACACTAAAGTGATTTCCCTGAGAGTTTGTACCATTGCTCTGTGAAAGAGCATTACAAAAACAACAAAGTGAAATAGGTTTGTTTGAAAGTCACAGATGCCCTCACAAAAACTCACAAACGATTATAATTGTAAGGACTGCATAGTAACACAGGACTTAGATAAATTCAGTGCCAGGTTCTACTGGAGTTCCCACTCAGTCTTGAATTTGCAGACCTCCATTCAAAATTGGCACTACCATAGGAAAGGGTGGAACTGTGGTTTCCAAAGCCAAAGACCCTGAATTCCCAACCTCCCATAAACAAACGGCAAAGATTTTTTTTAAGAATTCCTACAGTGTGGAAACAGGCCATTTGGTCCAACAAATCAACACTGGCCCTCCGAAGAGCATCCCACCCAGACCCATTCCCTTACCCTATTACTTTACATTTCCCCTGACTAATGCACCTAACCTACACATCCCTGAACACTATGGGCAATTTAACAGAGGCAATTCACGTAACATGCACAACTTTGAACTGTGGGAGGAAATTGGAGAACCGAGAGAAAACCCACGCAGATATGGGGAAAATGTTCAAACTCCAAACAGTCAGTTGTCCGAGGTTGGAATCGAGCCCAGGTCCCTGACGCTGTGAGGCAACAGTGCTAACCACTGAGCCACCGTGCCACCTCTTTGTAGTTAATACACCAACTGAGACCAGTCATACTGATTGGAATAAGACATATCTCAGTTGGTAGCACTGTCATCCTGGATTGGAATGTTATGCATTCAAGGCCCACTCCAGAGGCTTGAGTGCAAAGTCTACATTGACATACCATTTGCAATACTGACGAAGCTTGGCATTGTTGCCCTTTCAAGTAGATGTAAAAGATCCATGATACCATTTCCCAGCAGATCAGTGGAGTTATACCCAATATTCTGGCCAATATTTCTCCCACAATAAGCATTGCAAAAATAAATTCTGTACTTACTGTCTAAAGGCTGTTTGTCAGAGCCTATTCAGAGCAGATTGGCTGCCACTTTTGAAAAATGACTTTAATCATTTTGAGACCTTAAGAAAGAATGAATGAATGCAAAATTTTACTTCTGCCAACTTCAGTTGGCAGAAATGAAGCCAACTGAGGAACGCATGGTTCAGATCCTCAGTGTCAGCAAAGAAGTTATAGATGGAAGCTTATATGGACCTGAGCGACATGGGCTATGGCAAGATTTGTTGCAGAGTTAAGCTAAGTCCAGTGAGACCTATCTTGATATCAGGTTCAACTTGTTGCAACTTTTATGCATTTGCCAACCAGCAAGATGAGTTTCTAACTAAGCAGGAGCAAGTGGCATCTTATGGGGAATTAGAGCTTGTTGAACAACTTATTAATGGCACAACTCGCTTTATTAATATTCAGCTTCCTATCTTATCAAATAGTCTGAACAGGCTTGAGAATTCTCAATGTGTTAGTCAGAGTGGGTAACTGGTGATTTCAGCTCGCCACATGCTTTAAAGGACTTGCACGTTGAGCACCAGGGCATCTTCCATGGACATCAGCTATAATCTCACCCCATAGCCCCAGACATTGGCATCTGACTTGTGCTAGTCTCTAAGAACCATCTTGTCACATTTCTAATTCACTTACAGGATGCTTCTACAATTTATTGCTGCACTTGAGCTGTCCCAGCAACCCTCGTTGGAATGCTGCTGCAAGGGCACTGTGTGCTCGGGGGGACACCCACCTCATGGACTGGACAGAATGCATCTCTGGCCTATTCATTTGCTGTCATAGTGCTCACTGAGCCCACCTGGATGCTCACAGCATACCTACTTTGTCTTGTCTTTTTGTGCTTTGCCCCCTCCGTCAGAGACACCAGGCTCACATTACCTCTGTCTTGCTTTGCTGTTAAGTGTAGTCACACAGTCAGAAAGCTTGTCATAGTTGTCAGCAGTCTTCAGTCATGTGAAGCCTTTGTTAAGGGGGGCCAAACTAGTAAAATGGGGGCACCCTCCAGTATCAGTCCAGCTGCAATCAGTCAGTCACACGTTGTGGTCAGAGTCAGGATGCTGTCCACATAATGGATGAAGAACTGAATGTTGAGCAGCCAACTACCCATCTTGACTCTTTCTGATCTATTGTAAAATGTTTTCCTCCTGGAATGAGAAAGAGACATGTAACCTGGAGATTAAAATGTGTGGCATAACTATTACTTCTGTTGCGGGCAAGTAAGCAAATTGTCCTGAGTGTGTAAGAAGGCATCATGGAGAGTCAGAGTCGAAAAGGGTGGCGCTGGAAAAGCACAGCAGGTCAGGCAGCATCTGAGGAGCTCGAGAGTCAACATTTCAGGTATAAGCCCTCTCCTGATGAAGGGCTTATGCCCAAAATGTCGACTCTCCTGCTCCTCAGATGCTGCCTGACCTGCTGTGCTTTTCCAGCGCAACCCTTTTCGACTCTGACTCTCCAACCTCTGCAATCCTCACTTCTTCCTAGCACAGAGAGCCTGCAGGGTTAGTGGTGTTGGGAATTGGAGTGGGTGAGACCATGTGGGAAGATATTGCATGCAATAGAGAGAATAGTCGAGTATGAATCCTGTTGGGACATGAGCACAGAGGCAGAGTGAATCTGAGGTAGTGGAGAGAAGATAATGATGATTACCCTGATGGACTATTGCTGTGCATTCCTCCAGACAGCTGAGACAGAACTGATCTAAATGGCAACCTCACATCAGGCTGACATGATCTACTGTCATTGCCTTACTTGCTGATCCTGAAGCAAGAGGATGTTCTGTCTGAGCACCACCCTGCCCAGCAGGACCATCAGGGTTCCTATCCAGAAAGCAGGATGCCACTTTCCCCTTGTCTGCTATTTCCAGGATAAATGTCAATAACCATGCAGGGTATCTCCAAACTGATAGTGCTTGTCTGGATGCACAGTGTGATTTTATAGATGATGCCAGCACCGGGAATACCATTAAAAATAGGATATCCAATGAGTTCTGGGAATAATGCATAATAATATGGGGCTAGAATTGGACAAGGTGGTCATCATAGGGGTGAGGTAAGTAGTTAATGCAGCAAGAAATCTCGCTCGGCATTGCAGCGAAAAACTCTTAAGAAAATCTTGAAGAAATGTGCACTTAGCCAAAAATATGTAAGATTCAACTCTATAATTCATGTATTAGTCCTTGTATGTGTGGTTCCAAGGAAGCCCTGTTGGGAGCAGTGCAACTGAATATCCAAAGACCTGGCCTAAATGCATTAAGGAACTCCAATATCAGTACTATGAACCTGTGAATCAGAAGTTGAGGTTTCATGGCAGATGCATCATTGCCAACAGGTTCCGAAATTTTAAAAGCCATTCACTAGTTAATTCTTAATGTTAGTGATTATCCCTTGTGTAAAAGTACAATCGCTCTTAATCAGGGCGATTGTATATCTTATTTCTTATTCTAGCGTTCTACAGTTTCTTTGATATCCTCTATAGAGACACCTTTTAACCTTGTGATCATGCTATGCATCTCAACTATTTTTATTCACTCTGCTGTAACTGGTCCAACCAGTGCACTGAACCGAAAACTGCTCAGAACGACCAGCAGGTGCCATTGATTAGTCTCAACACATAAAGATATCAGTTGGCATGCAACTAATATGAATGATCTGCAGGTTGATGTGATGTAGAATGTATAACAGAAAATGTTGGAGATACAAAGAAGTCTATCAACATCAAGAAGAAAAAATATCTTGATGAGGTTTACACTTAAATGTAAGGAAGTCCTGATGTATATTTTTTAGAAAGCTCAAAGTTTGTGCGAAGATTTGTAGCTCGGGTGCTCATTGTTGTGGTTCTGTTCGCCGAGCTGGAAGTTTTTGTTGCAAACGTTTCATCCCCTGGCTAGGTGACATCATCAGTGCTTGGGAGCCTCCTGCGAAGCGCTTCTTTGATGTTTCCTCCGGTGTTTATAGTGGTCTGTCCCTGCCGCTTCCGGTTGTCAGTTTCAGCTGTCCGCTGTAGTGGTTGGTATATTGGGTCCAGGTCGATGTGTTTGTTGATGGAGTTTGTGGATGAATGCCATGCCTCTAGGAATTCCCTGGCTGTTCTCTGTCTGGCTTGCCCTATGATAGTAGTGTTGTCCCACTCAGTGGCCATGAGTTTCAAAGTTGCTGACTTCGGCAATTTCTGGAGTGCATCTTGTAGATAGTACACAGCTAGCATGTAGATGGCTACTACTGAGCATTGGTGGTGGAGAGAGTGGATTTTGTGGATATGGAGTCAGTCAAGAGAGTTGCTTTGTCCTGGATAGAGTCCAGCTTATTGAGTGTTATAGATATAGAAGATATAGAACCCCTACTGTGTGACAACAGGCCCTATGGCCCAACCAGTCCACACCAATTCTCAGAAGAGTAACCCACCCACCCAGACACATTCCCGTACATCTACCCGGACTAATACACCTAACCTACACATCCCTGAACACTATGGGCAATTTAGCATGGCCAATTTACCTAACATGCACATCTTTGGATTATGGGAGGAAACCGGAGCACCTGGAGGAAACCCACGCAGACACGGGGACAATGTACAAATTCCACACAGACAGTTGCCAAAGGTGGGAATTGCACCCAGGTACCTGGTGCTGTGAAGCAACAGTGCTAACCACTGAGTCACCATGCTACCCCGTGTTTTTGGAGTTGAATTCGCTGAGGCAAGTGGGCATATTCCATCACACTCCTGACTTGTGCCTTGTAGGTGGTGGATGTGCTTTGGGGAATCAGGAGGTACTCACCACAATATTCCTAGTCTCTGATCTATCTTGTAGCCATTGTATCTATATGGTCAGGCCAGTTGAGTTTCTGGACAATGGTAACCCCTGGATGTTGACAATGGGGATTCAGTGATGGTAAATCTATTGAAAGCCAAGGGGAGATGGTTAGATTGTCTCCTTTTGGAGGTGGTTATTGTCTGGTGTTTGTGCTTCAATGTTGAAAACAAAAAATGCTGGAGATCACATTGGGTCATCCATGAGAGAAAGCAAGCTAACATTTTGAGTCTAGGTGACTCTGCTTCTGTATGTGAGGAGTTGCAATAATGCTGAACTTTGTGCAGCCATTGACAAACATCTGCACTTGTAAGCTTATGATAGATTGATGAAGCAGCTGAAGATGTTTGGGCCTCAGACACTACCCTAAAGAACTCCTGCAGATGTCCTGTAGCTGAGATGACTGAGTTCCACTACCACTACCAACTTCCTATGTATCAGGTATGACTCCAACCAGTAGAAAGTTTGTGCCTGATACCCACTGATTCCAGTTTTGCTCAGGCTCCTTGACATCATACTCAGCTGAATGTTGACTAGTTGTCAAGGATGTCACTCTTGCCTCATCTCTGGAATCCAGCTCTTTTATCTATGTTGAACCAAGGCTGCAATGAGGTCAGGCATTGAGTGGCTCTGGTAGAAGAAAAATTGGAGCAGGTTATTGCTAAGCAGGTGTTATTTGATAGCACTGTTAATGATGCCTTCCATCACTTTACTGATGATTGAGAGTGGACTGATGGGGTGGTAATTGGCCAAATTGGATTTGTCTTGCCATTTGTGTACAGAACATAACTGGGAAATTTCCACATTGGCGGGTAGATGCCAGTGTTGAAGCTGAAATGGAATAATTTGATTAGGGATACAGAAATCCCTGGAGCAGAATTCTTCAAGAGGAAGAAGAAAGTTTATGTAAAGATGTGATGTGAAGGCTCAGTCAGGGTGCTTGAGTTACAAATTAGCCAGGAAGGACCAAACAAGAGCTAAGAAGAGCCAGGAAGGGACATGAAAAGTCTTTGGCAGATAGAATGAAGGAAAACCCAAAAGCTTTCTATAGGTGTGTCAGGAATAAAAGAATGAGAAGAGTAAGATTAGGGCCAGTCAAGGACAGTAGTGGGAAAATTGTGTGTGGAGTCCGAGGAGATAGGAGAGGTGCTAAATGAATATTTTTCTTCAGGATTCATACTGGAAAATGACAATGTTGTTGAGGAGAATATTGAGATGCAGACTATTAGACTTGATGGGATTGAGGTTCATCTGGAGGAGGTGTTATCAATTCTGGCAAGTGTGAGAATAGATAAGCCCCCTGGGCCAGATGGGTTTTATCCTAGGATTCTCTGGGATGCCAGGAAAGATATTGCAGAGCCATTGTTTTGGATCTTTATGTCATCATTACCTACAGGAATAGTGCCAGAAGATTGGAGGACAGCAAATGTTGTCCCATTGTTCAAGAAAGGGATTAGAGACAACCCTATGAATTATAGACCAGTGAGCCTTACTTCAGTTGTGGATAAATTGTTGGAAAACTTTCTAAGAGATAGGATTTATAATCATCTAGATAGGAATAACTTGATTAGGGATAGTCAACACGGTTTTGCGAAGGGTAAGTCATCCCTCACAAATCTTATTGAGTTCTTTGAGAAGGTGACCAAACAGGTGGATGAGGGTAAAGCAGTTGATGTGATACATATGGATTTCAGTGAGGCATTTGACAAGGTTCCCCATGGTTAGCTATCGCATAAAATACGGAGGCATGGGGACTGAGAGCGATTTAGCAGTTTGGATCAGAAATTGGTTAGCTCAAAGAAGACAGAGGGTGGTGGTTGATGGGAAATGTTCATCCTGGAGTTTAGTTACTAGTGATGTACCGCAAGGATCTGTTTTGGTGCCACTGCTATTTGTCATTTTTATAAATGACCCGGATGAGGGCATAGGAGGATGGGTCTGTAAATTTGTGGAGTTGTGGACAGTGCCACAGGATGTTGTAGATTACAGAGGGACATAGATAAGCTGCAGAGCTGGGCTGAGAGGTGGTAAATGGAGTTTAATGCGGAAAAGTGGGAGGTGATTCACTTTGGAAGGAGTAACAGGAATGCAGAGTACTGGGATAATGGTAAGTTTCTTGACAGATGAGCAGGGAGATATCAGTGACCATGTATACAGATCTCTGAAAGTTGCCACCCAGGTTGATAGGGTTGTTAAGAAGGCATACGGTATGGTATGTTAGCTTTTATTCGTCAAGGGAGCTATGAGGTCATACTGTACAAAACTTTGGTGTTGCGTACAGTTCTTGTCACCATGTTATAGGAAGGATGTGGAAACATTGAAAAGAGTACAGGGGAGATTTACCAGGATGTTGCCTGGTATGGAGGGAAGGTTTTATGAGGGACTTGAGGATGTTTTCGTTAGAGAGAAGGTTGAGAGGTAACTTAATGGAGGCATACAAGATGATCAGAGGATTAGTTGGATGGACAGTGAGAGCTTTTTTGCTTGGATGATGATGGCGAGCATGAGAGGACATAGCTTTAAATTAAGGGGTGATATAGGACAGATGTCAGAGGTAGTTTCTTTACACAGAGAGTAGTAGGGACGTGGAACGCACTGCCTGCAACAGCAGTAGACTCGCCAACACTAAGGGCATTTAAATGGCAATTTGGTAATCATATGAATGATAATGGAAGCGTGTAGGTTGGATGGACTTCAGGTTGGTTTCACAGATTGGCACAACATTGAGGGCCGAAGGGTTTGTACTGCACTGTAATATTCTATGTTTTATATCCAGTACGATTGCTGAAATAATGTTAAGGCCTATAGCCCTTGGCAGTATCCAGTGCCTCCAAACATTTTTTGATATTATGCGGAGCGAATCAAATTGGCTGAAGACTGGCATCTGTAAAGCTGGGCACTACTGGAGGTGCCTGATATGGATCATTCACTTTGCACTTCTGGTTGAAGATTGTAGCAAATCTTCAGTCTTATCTTTTGGACTAATATGCTGCACTCTTCCATCCATTAAAAAGTACGCAGTCTTTCCTTTAAAAACTTAATGGAGTTGTATCCTGTATCATTGCTCACTACATATAGATAGGCCCCAGTAAATGTACACAAAGGAAGATTGGTGGAAGTGAATTGTCTATAACAACATTTACTCTGAATCGAATAATGGCAGAGGGTACAGATGTCATAAGATGCCATTAGTCAAAATTAGGGTAATATTACCGATCCTATGTTCATCAGGATAATAAAACAAAGAGCTATAGATGCCAGATATTTGAAACGAAAACAGAAATTTCTGGCACAACTTTGCAGGCCTGACAGCATCTATGGGGAGAAAGCAGAGTTAACGTTTCGAGCCCGGTACTCTTCATCAGAACCCTGATGTTAATCAGGCATTGCCGAGACACTGACAGGCCTGCATCTGGAATCGAGACCCTGGGGTGAAGATCTTTCCCAGTTAGAAGCTCACACCTCTTGCAGTCAGACACAGTTTGGTGGAGGCTGTGATTGTCGCCAAAAGAAAACCTCCAAGTCTCAGCCTGTCAAAATAGTCCTAAGGTTAGGGGCGGGAGACATCTGTAGAATTATTGAGCTGAGGCTCACAGGGAAATGAGGAGAAAAGAGTTGCAAGCAAGGGCAAAGGGGTGGCCCTCAAAGGCAACCCCCTCCCCTATATCCAAGCCCTTGATCAAGCACTGGTTACCTTTGATTAAGGGAGCCTCCACTGAGCTGATGAGCACTGATTGTCTTTAAGTGCTCCTAAATTAACGACATAAGGCCCTCAATTGATGGCAGGGTGGGAAAGTTGATACTAAAACCTTCCATTCAGAAATTAATTGAAGATGACTGAAGACAGGGTTTTGAAATACTATCATCCCTCCTCATCAATTGTCCTTCCTGTCTTTAAGTTTGCTTCCTCTGAGATTGTAGAGAATCACACCTGTGGTGTTAGCTCCAGCTTTAAAACCAAATTCTGATTCTACAAGTTTAGAAAGATTGAGAACAGAAGACAAACATGATCAGTCAAGTCATTTTATGAGACAAACCAAAATTGTAAAAAACAGATAATTCAGGACTTCTTCAACCCTCTGGATTTGAAAAGAAAAACAACTTTGTTCTTTTGTGCTGAACGATGCTTCTGTCATGTTCTTTATTCTCAACTGTTAGTCAATAGCTGCATGTTTCTATTTGTAGCCACTTCGCTGACACAGCTCTTCAGTATTTTTGATTTATGTTCAGATATTGTCAGAATTTAAACTCAGCACAAATTGAGTAAATCATGTTCATTTACAAGATTGTTATAAAAGCCAGGTGTACAATTAATAATTTGTTATTATTATTTAAATAATGAATGGCATTTTGTAACATTGCAACAAATCCTAGTAGCAGCAAAATTTAATTTAAGAAAATAAGAATGTACAGAAAATGTGCAGAACCTCAACTGACACATTCAAGAGAAAGGTCAAAGCTTCTGTGTGACTCTTCAGCAGATGTAGAAAATTTGACTAGTTTTGAAATCAGCTTGGATAAAAGGTCAGCTTTATATAGATGAATTTCTTTTTACAGACTCTCAGCTGTATTTGTATGACATTGTTCTCATTAATCCTGTAATCATTATAGTCTCTGTGGCATGTGAAAACATTTGACTTTTGGAGTTTTCCGCTCTGCAAATTGAAGGTATCCAATGTTATTCTACTGGTTCAGACACATGAAACTAATTCACTTAAAACTTGAAATTTATCTTCTGGACTGGATGTTTTTTCTGCCAATGGGGGTGTGTAATGAGTCATGGAACAGAGCACTGGTTTGTTGTTGGAAGAACCATTTTTCTCTGCCTTCCCAACCCCACAACATCTTCATGTGAGCGTTCGGCTAATCTGACTGGCCTTGGGTGCAAAACATACACATACCCCTCCCAAGGTCATTCTCTCCACTGTCAGAACAACTAGAGGGTTTTTTTTGTTCTTTCCAGTAACAATGATATTATTTTGACTTGAGGATTTTATGAATTTTTTGGAGATTGTATTTAAACATTGAAAAGAGGCATAGTCAATTATTAGGCAGAATCAACATGGTTTTGTGAAAAAAAAATTCTTTGGGAATGTAATAAGCAACAGGGATAAAGAGGAACCAGTGAAAATATTGCACTTTAATTTCTAGAAGGTATTGACAAGACGCTACATCAAAGGTTACTCCATAAAAGAAATGGTCATAATGTAGTGGGTAACGTATGAGCATGGATAGAGGATTGGCTAGCCAAGAGGAAGCAGAGAGTGTGCATAAAAGGGTCATTTCAGGGATCACTATTACATCTTCAATTATTTCCAAACTGCAGCTACATAAATTACTTGAAGAGCTCAAACGTGTGGTTGCAAAAATTACTGCCGATGCAAAGATAGGCACAAGAGTTAGTTATGAAAAGGATAGAAAGGGGTCTGCAAATGAATATAATAAATTTTGTGTCTCGATTAGAGTGGTGCTGGAAAAGCACAGCAGGTCAGGTGGCATCCAAGAAGCAGGAAAAGCGACGTTTCGGGCAAAAGCCCTTCATCAGGAATAGAGGACTGATGAAGGGCTTTTGACCGAAACGTCGATTTTCCTGCTCCTCAGATGCTGCCTGACCTCCTGAACGTTTCCAGCACCACATCTAATCTAGAATCTGATTCCAGCTTCTGCAGTCCTTGTTTTTACCTATAATACATTTAGTGCATGGGCAAAGATCTGACAAACAGAATATAATATGGGAAAATATTATCCATTTTGGCAGGAAGAATAAAAAAGGAAACATATCTAAATGAGAGAGATTGCATTTCTCTGATGCACAGAGTGTTCTTGATTTGTTGGTATATGAATTACAAAATGCAGAACACATGAGTGCCACAAATCATTAGGAAAGCAAGCAGAATGTTGTTTTTGCAAGGGGAATGGAATATTAAAACAAGGTTGCATTTCTATAGTTGCATGTGTTCATAATGCCACTTCTGGAGTATTGTATACAATTTTTACCTCCCTGTTAAAGAATAAGTGCAAATGCATTCGAGCAGGAGGGAGAAGGTTCACTTGAGTGTAACTGGAATGGGGAGGTTATTTTTTGAGAAAGGTTAGGCCTTTAACCATTAGAATTTGTACAAATGTGAGTTAATCTTATTGAAACATACAACACTGGAAGGAATATGACAGAATGGATCTTAAAAGGATGTTTCCCCTTGTAGAAGAGACAAATGAGGGGGTAAAGTTTAAAGATAAGGGGTCTCCTTTTCAAGACTCAGGTAGTAACATAGAACCTGTACAGTGCAGATGGAGGTTATTTGGCCCAGTGAGTCTGAACCAATCTCATGAAGAGCATCGTACCCAGACACCCCACCTTATCCTTATAACCCCATATTTGCCAACTCTAATCCATCTAGCCTGCCCATCTTTCAGCTGTGCAAAGGAAACTGGAGCGCCTGGAGGAAAGCCACACAGACATGGGGAGACTCGGAATCTCTGAAGGCTGGAAACAAACCTGGGTGCCTGGCACCATGAGCAGTAGTGCTAACCATTGTGCCACTTTACCACCGTGCCGTAGAGGAGTTTTCCTGTCAGTGCCTGTAAATCTTAACAAAACAACAGTGGAGGATAGGTCATTGAATTATTTAAGGGCAGAAGTAGATACATGCATAACTAATAAGGGAGTCAAAGATTATCGAGAGGAGTGGAGCTGTGAATTGAAGGCTACAATCATATCAGTCATGATTTTGGTGAATGGCTGAGTAGGCTGGTTTACTGAATGGCCTATTCCCACATCAAATTCATATGTTTGTGTGTAATTCTCATTATTATTGATTTGTTCTTGAAGACTGTACATCATGCATACTCTGTGATTATGGAAGTGAAATGAGGAATCCAGGAGGTCACCACAGCAGCAAAGAAAATTGCAAAAAATGTTTTTGGCATATGAATGTCAGCTTCAGTGTGTTGGGGGGTGAAGTTTAGCTGGGCTTTGTGTGATGCTGGGAGAAGGGCTGCTGGGTGAGAAAACTTTTAACCAAGTTCTCTCCTCATCCACACTTCTGACACAGTTCATTTTTACTGTCAAAATGCACTGCAGACTTGATCATTTGTGTGAAAAGACAGAATTCATAGGCAGTCACACATGTTTTGGTTGTATGTTTTGAAAGGCAAAGTCCTGCACAGGGATTCCTGAGTCCACAGAAAAATCTGGCCTACCTGTTAAGTCACTTTCATTTTCCCATTGGGTTGAAACCAGGCCTGTCGATTGGTCATGAGATGAATAACTTCAGACAGGCTGGAATCGACCTATAAGATACAAATGCATGAACAACATAGAAATTTTATATTGATTGATGCTAACGTCTCAAATTGCTGATTGCAAACCACAAGGTCAAAACAAATGTCAGTTTTTTAAATGTCATAGTGGTTTGGAGCTGCATTGTGAGGACAAAATTAGGAGGTTCTTGTTGACTTCATTGAATGTACTATGTTTATACTAGAAATAAATGAACAAAATGTACCTGTCCTCCAGTTTTAGTGACAGTACACACACAAAAGTTAGAATAAAGAGGAAAAATGTACAATTATCGTACGCTCGTTATTGATTTTAAGTGTCATTTCGCTATAATCTGCTTGAGACATTTTAATATTATAGGGCATAACTTGGCTGTAGCTAGATACAGCTGCTGCAACCCCTTCACTGCCATCAGTGAATAATGCACTCTGAATTGTACTAACCCATCCTTAAAACAGATCAGTGCTCCTGACTCACCAGAGAACTGACAGAACCTCCATTTACTGAGAAATGGGATTGAAGTTGACAAGGGGAGGGGGAAGAGGTGTTAGCAATTTGGGAAAGTATAAAAATACATAAATCCCCTGGGCCGGGTGGTATTTATCTGAGGATTCTCTGGGAAGCGAGGGAAGAGATTGCCGAGCATTTGGCTTTGATCTCAATTTTTTGTTGTCTACAGGAATAGTACCAGAAGACTGGAGGATAGCAAATGTTGTTCCCTTGTTCAAGAGTAGAGACAGCCCTGGTAATTATAGACCAGTGAGCCTTACTTTAGTTGTTGGTAAAGTGTTGGAAAAGGACAGGATTTTTAATCATCTGGATAGGAATAAGTTAATTAGGGATAGTCAGCACAGTTTCATGAAGCATAGGTCATGCCTCACAAACCTTATTGAGTTCTTTGAGAAGGTGAGCAAACAGGTGGATGAGGTGGTGTGGTGTATATGGATTTCAGTAAGGCATTTGATAAGGTTCCCCATGGTAGGCTATTGCACAAAATACAGAGGCATAGGATTGAGAGCGACTTAGCAGTTTGGATCAGAAATTGGCTAGCTGTAAGAAGACAGAGGGTGGTGGCTGATGGGAAATGTTCATCCTGGAGTTCAGTTACGAGTGGTATATCACAAAGGTCTGTTTTGGCGGCACTGCTGTTTGTCATTTTTGAAAACGACCTGGATGAGGGCGTAGATGGATATGTTAGTAAATTTGCACACAACACTAAGGTCGGTAGAGTTGTGAATAGTGCTGAAGGATGTTGTAGATTACAGAGGGACATAGATAAGCTGCAGGGCTGGGCTGAGAGGTGGCAAATGGAGTTTAATGCAGAAAAATGTGAGGTGATTCACTTTGGAAGGGGTAATAGGAATGCAGAGTATTGGGCGAATGGTAAGATTCTTGGTGAGCAGAGAGATCATGGTACTCATGTATATAGGTCCCTCAAAGTTCCTACCAAGGTTGATTGGGCTATTTAGAAGGCATACAGTGCATTGGCTTTTATTAGTAGAGGGATCGAGTTTCAGAACCATGAGGCCATGTTGCAGCTGTAGAAAACCCTGGTGTGGCTGCACTTGGAGTATTGCGTACAGTTCTGGTCACCACATTATGGGAAGGGTGTGGAAGCTTTGGAAAGGGTTCAGAAGAGATTTACTAGGATGTTGCCTGGTATAGAGGGAAAGTCTTATGAGGAAAGGTTGAGGGACTTGAAGCTGTTTTTGTTAGAGAGGAGAAGGTTGAAAGGTGACTTAATTGAGACGTATAAGATAATCAGAGAGTTAGATAGGGTGGACAGGGAGAGCCTTTTTCCTCAGTTGATGATGGCGAGCATGAGGGGGCATAGTTTCATATTGAGGGGTGATAGATATAGGATAAATGTCAGAGGTAGTTTCTTTACTCAGAGTAGTAGGGGTGTGGAACGCACTGCCTGCAACAGTTGTAGACTGTCCAACTTTCTGGGCATTTAAATGGTCATTGGATAGGCATATGGACAAGAATTGAATAGTGTAGGTTAGATTGGCTTCAGATTGGTTTCATAGGGTGGCGCAACATCATGGGCTGAAGGGTCTGTACTGCGCTTTAGTGTTCTATATCTATGTATCTGTGAATAACAAAGGATTCAGTTTAACCTATTAAACTTTCACAACAGTAAGTATCTGGCTCTCAATGACATTGAATTTTACTTCCACTGTCCTCATCTTCTACTGGCATCATCTCCTCAGGAGATCTTCTCCTCCATATTTTTCCATTTCATAGTCCACTCACTGTGATCAGCCACTTCTGACACCTTCCCAAAATCTAAAAACAGGTTAATCTTGTGAGACCCATCATTTGGGCAGCACAGTGGCTCAGTGGTTGTCACTGCTGCCTCACAGTGCCAGGGACCCAGATTCGATTCCAGTCTAGGAAAACTATCTGTGTCGAGTTTGCACATTCTCCCCATGTCTGCATGGGTTTCCAGCCACAGTCCAAAGATCCAGAGTCCATTGTGTCCAGAGTCAGAAGTCACATGACACCAGGTTATAATAAACAGGTTTATTTGAAATTGCAAGCTTTTGGAGTGTTGCTTATTTGTCAGGTAAAGTGGAGGGAAGTGCACAGGCACAGAATTTATAGCAAGAGAGATAATGCCAAGATCTTTCTGCCTATACTTTTTGTGCTTGTACACTTCCGTCCACTTCACCTGATGGAAGGGGCAGCACTTCAAAAGCTTGTGATTTCAAATAAACCTGTTGGACTATAATCTAGTGACATGTGATTTCTGATTTTGTCCACCCCAGTCCAACACCGGCATCTCCACATCACTGTGTCCAGGGATGTGTAGGTTGGGTGGATTAGATAAGGGAACTGCTGGGTTACAGGGATAGGATAGATGGGTGGCTCTGAGTAGGATGCTGTTCAGAGGTGTGGTCCAGACTCGATAGGACTGCTTCCACACTGTAAAGATTCTTTGATTCTATTTCAGCCTGTTCCTGATCTTTTGTCTTAGCTTTTCCTGTTTTGACTCTACTTTTCTTCCCCTTGTTCAACCTCTTAGCACACACATTCATGATTCTTCTGATACTCTACACCATTTTCAAAAATTTCCTGTTTCTTGGCCCTGACCATCCCTTTTTCATCATGGATGTCCACTTCCATCCCCCTTCCTTTGGATTGCGGTGAATTCAGCACCCATCTATTAATGCCCTCCTCTGTCTGGCTGAATCTGATCAAACATTGAACAATTTCTTCTTTAACTTGTCTTGCTACTTCAAATTGGATGTGATGCTGTGGTACCCACATGGGTCCTAATTATTCTCGCATTTTTGTGAGGTTTGTGAAATATTAATGTCCAACCTGAATTAATTTAATATGATGTAAAGTGACATACAATATATTCACCCAACAACCTTAACTTCCCACCCACGCCACAAGACTAAAATCAATCTTTCAGTCTTTCATTATCTCTGGACATTGACTCCACAACCCCCGCCCTGAAAACTGTGGGATTTTGAGACAAGCTGCTCACAAGTTTTACATCAAATTTAATTGAGATGGATTTCCAACCTACATCTGTATCATTCCTAAGCCTGTTTTAACCCCTTCTGTAATATATAACTTCACCATGCATCACTATATCTGTTGCTAAAACTCCTCATTGAAACACAGAAGATAGGAGCAAAGGTAAATCTTTCAGCTGTCCAGTTTGTATTACTATTCAAAAGGAGCATGGCTGATCCTCTATCACAATGCAATTCACCCACTCTCTCCCCATGTTCCCTCATTCCTTTAATGTCGAAACTTATTTTCTTAAATATATTCAGTGACCTGATCTCCACTGCCTTAGGTAGTATAGAACTTCACAGGTTCACCACCCTCGAAACAAAAAAGGTTTCTCTTCATTTCACTACTGAGTGATTGACTCCTGTTTTCTAAGACCTTGACCCCTGGACTCCCCCAGCCAAGGGGAACATTATTCTGCATCCACTATATTCAGCCCTGTCAGAATGTTTTACATTTCAATGACATTCTTTCTAATTCATCTAAATTCAAATAGGTTGAGGCCTAGTTGACCCAACCTCTCCTTATATGACAAAATTATCATCCATTGCTTGTTTTGACCCACTCCCTGATTTTACAATCTTGTCAGCTTCTGGTCCATCTAATGTCTGTTGTCACATTATTACATGCAACAGGTCCTGTTCAGTCATCACCACTGTATTCAAAGACCTGCAATAACTCTCCAATAAACTGAAAATTCTCATCCTGTTTTCAAGTTCCTTTATGAACTTGCGGTTCCATATCTCTGCAATCTCCTTCAGCCCGACATTCCTCTGCGATATCTGGCTCTTCTCTAATTCTAAGACAAACACGAAGCTGGAAGAAAATAGCAAGCCAGGCAGCATCAGGAGGTGGAGAAATCAACATTTTGTGTATAACCCTTCTTCATCTATGGCAATAACATCTCCAATTCTAGCCTGGTGAGCATTCAGTTTTAATTGCTTCACCATTGGTGCAGGCCTTCACTTCAAAAGTTCCAAAATCTGTGATTCTTTTTGGTGGTCTGTACAACTTGAAACCTAACTATTAGATCAAAATTTGGTCACCAACCCTAATTTGACATTATGTGGTTTGATGCATGTTTAAGTTCCTTAAACATTGTAATATTTAAATAATACTAGGTCTGCTATTGTTTCTCTTTCTTTCAAATGCCAGCAGTTGCACAGTTCCAAGGGCTTATTTTAAAATTTAGTTTGATTTTTAACCTAGTCAGTGTTTATTTTCTGATCTGTGAATTCAGTATGCTTATACTTTAACATTATATTGCCAACCTTTCTTCTTTAGAAGAAAACATGCATTATAGATCTGCAAATGACCAAGAAGCCTTCAATCTTACACACGCCTACAAAACTAAGGAAAATATATCGATGTGCTTCCTACATCCAACTTTTAAAATTGTCAAGTGAGGGAATTTTGCATTAGCTAACAAGAGCCAACAAACATCACTGTTACTTTAGCTCAGTGTGATGGTGGAAAGCACGTTGCACCATGTGTTTTACACCAAAGACATTCAAAAGGGAGATATCCAACATTACAACAGCAGTTACATTTCAAAAGCACTGCATTAAATGTACAGCATTTTGAGACACCCTGAAGTTATTAAAGACATGATAGAAATGCAATTTATTATTTTTAAGTTTCACGGAATCGTAGAATCTTACAACATAGATGCAAGATGTTCAGCCCATTCTGCCTGAGTGAGCTTTCTGAAAGTGCTATCCAAATTTTGGAATGTAAACCAGGAATCGGCCATTGAGCTGCCTGCTCCATCACCTTGTCAATGCCTTTTAACCACTCTATCCCCTTAGCCCATTATGTCATTGGATACTCAAAGGCTGAGCTTCCATGATCCATGGAGTAGAAAATTCCAAAGATTCACTACATTTTGAACGAAATAAGATTTCTCCTTATTATGGATCCTAAATACTTTCACTTTTAAATTATGTCTCTGGTTCTAGACTCCCCAGTCAAGTGACATACTGGTAACATCTACCCTGTCTATCCTTTACATATTTTGCAGGTTTTAATCAGATCATCTCTTATTCTTTGTAATTCTGGAGAACACAGGCCCAGTTTGCTCAGTCTTTCTTTACAGAACAGCCCTGCCATCCTGAAAGTAAATCTGGTGAATCCTCATTGCAATCTATTTATGGCAATAACATCTTTCCTGAGATAAGAAGACCAAAACGTCACATACTAACCTAGGTGAGGTTTAATTGAGCTAGCACACAACTGAAGCAACACTTCAGTACGCGTTTACTCAACTCCTCCTGTGATAAAGACTAATTTCCATTTGCCTTCCTAATAGCTTGCTGCTCTTGCATGTTCGTCTTCAGTGACTTACTGTCCAGGACTTTCTAACCTCTAACCATTTCGGCAATACTCTGCACATCTGCCCTTCCTACCAAAGTGGATGACTTTACATTTTTCCACATTTTATTCCATCTACGATGTTCTTTCCCAATCCATGAGCCTGTCCAAATCTTCATGAAAACATCTTACATGTTTCCTACAACACATATTCCTGCTTAGCTTTATATCATCTGCAAATTTGGAAATATAAAATTTGGTCCCCACATCTAAATTATGGATATATATTGAGAACAGCTGGTGTCTTGATCTTTATGGTATCCCACTACTCATAATCTGTCCCCAGTGCAAGAGAAAGCCATTTATTTCTTTTGCTTTCTGACTGTTAGCTAATCTTTAAATCAATGCCACTACATTAGATTAGATTCCCTACAGGATGGAAACAGGACTTTCGGCCCAACAAGTCCATGCTAATAATTTGAAGAGTAACCCATCCAGACCCATTCCCCTATCCAAATTTACCCCTGACTAATGCACCTACCACTATGAACAATTTAGCATGGCCAATTCACCTGACCAGCACATCTTTGGATCGTGGGAGGAAACCAGAGCACCCGGACAGAATGTGAAAACTCCATACAAACAGTCACAGGGATTGAACCTGGGTCCCTGGTGCTGTCAGACAGCAATGCTAACCACTGAGCCACTGTGCCACCCCAGTTACTTCCTTAACCATGTGTTTTAATTTTGTTAACCAACCTTCTGTGGGTAATCATGTTAAAAGCCTAATGAAAATCCAAATATATTGCATACATCAACTCTATTACTTACATTCTCAAAAAACTCTGAATACGTTGAATACGTTTTTATTCAGAAATCCATGTGTCCATTTATCACATGGACTATGATAGATTCTAGTATTTTCTCTCTTACTAATGTAAGGTTGATGGGTCTGTTGTGCCCTTTTTTTTCCCTTTCCCCTCTTTTAAACAGCGGGGTGAAGATCACTTTGCAAATTTCCAAAGTCAGGAATCATTCCATATTCTATGGAATTTGGAAGATTGTTAAATGCATCAACTATCTCGATAGTACTCCTTCAACACTCTGAAATGTAGATTATCAAGTCACAGGGATTTATCACCTTACAGCTCCATGAATTTCTCCAGTCTAACCATCTTACTAATATTAATTTCCTTCAACTTCTCATTCTTTTTAACCATTTAGATCTCGAACTCAAGAGATCATCCTCAGTAAGAACAGACACAAAATAACCATTTAGCCTCACTGTCATTTACCAGTTCCTCATTATAAATTCCTCCTGACACTGCTTTTAATTGACTCATATTCACCTTAGCCAAATGTTTCCTTTTTACATTAGTTTAGAAGTTTTTGCAGACCATTTTAATGTTATAGCCAAGCATGCAGGTACAGCAGGTAGTGAAGAAAGCTAATAGCATGCTGGCCTTCATAACAAGAGGGATTGAGTATAGAAGCAAAGAGGTTCTTCTGCAGCTGTACCTGGAATATTGTGTGCAGTTCTGGTCTCCAAATTTGAGGAAAGACATTCTAGCTATTGAGGGAGTGCACGTAGGTTCACGAGGTCAAGTCCTGGAATGGCGGGACTATCTTATATTGAAAGATTGGAGCGACTGGGCTTGTATACCCTTGAGTTTAGAAGACTGAGAGGGGATCTGATTGAGACGTATAAGGTTATTAAAGGATTGGACACTCTGGAGGCAGGAAACATGTTTCTGCTGATGGGTGAGTCCCGAACCAGAAGACACAGCTTAAAAATAAAGGGTAGGCCATTTAAGACAGAGATGAGGAGAAACTTCTTCACCCAGAGAGCGGTGGGTGTGTGGAATGTTCTGCCCCAGAAGGCAGTGGAGACCAAGTCTCTGGATTTGTTTAAGAAAGAGTTGGATAGAGCTCTCAAGGATAGTGGAATCAAGGGTTATGGAGATAAGGCAGGAACAGGATACTGATCATAGTGAATAGTGGTGCAGGCTCGGAGGGCAGAATGGCCTACTCCTGCACCTGTTGTCTATTGTCTATTGTCAAATTGCATGTGTTTTCTTTTCTTCTTTATCAGTTTCTTGGTCCTCCTTTGCTGTATTCTGAAACTTCCCAGTCCTCAGATTTATTACTATTTCCGGCCACGTTATAAGCCCTTAACTTTAAGCTGGTAGAATCTTTAACTTTCTTTACCAGCCATGGTTCAGTTATTGTTTTTGCAATTTTGTACCTTGAAAGAATGCATAGTTGCTGTAAGCCGTGTAATCGTTCTTTAAAGATTGTTCTTTTCCTACCTACAGCCATACCTTTTAATTTATATTTCCAATCCAGCTCAGCCACTTTGTGCCTAATAATTTCTCTTATTCAAACTTTAACAGTCTTGCCTGACATTAAACTAGAACACTTTCAAACATAAAGCAAAAATCTATGATATTATGATCATTCATCCCCAAAGGTGCTGTCACAATGAGATCATTAATTCACAGAATGTTTACAGTCCCGAAGGAGCCTGTTCAGCAACCATGACTGCACTAACTCTTCAACCAAACATCTTTTCCTCGTGCCGATCTGCTGCATTTTTCCCATGCCCTTGCACACTACTTATATCCAAGTAATAATAATTGATTTATTGCATTCCTTTACTCATTCCTTTTAGCTATGTGCTTTTCCGCACACCATTTTCAAGTGTATATCATATTCTATTTTCAAAGTTACTATTGAATCTGCTTCCAATACTATTTCAGATTGTACATTCTAGATTTTTAAAAAATGGTGATAAAATATTTTCTCCCCCTCTGGTTCTTCTGCCAATTAGTTTCAATCATTGTCTTGTCATTTCAAGTCCATCTGTTGGTGAATTGGGTTTTCTTTATTCGATACCAAAATCCTCCTCCTTCCCCCCCCCCCCCATAATTGTGAAAAATATCCTTAAATCTCACCTGAACGTTCTCTACTCTCAAGATTAAGAGTCAGCTTCTTTTGTTTCCGCATATGAATTAATTTCATTATGTCTACTACCACTGAATACACTTCTTCTGCATCTAAGCTAAGACATAAACATCCTCTAAGAGTGGATTGTCTAGATTGGATAAGGAGTCCAGTGAACCAGTAATGAGTAATATGCAATGAGTTTAACTCAGATATTTTTGAACTGTCATATAGATTTTGAAATCATAAAATGCTTACAAATGGCAGTAGATCACAGTCTGTTTTAGGTACTTTCCAACTTTATTCATGAGAGATGCAAAACAGGCTGTTGGCTCACCGATATAAATCTTACACAATCACAAAAATCCATATTTCCATTTTTCAATTTGTAAAGCCAAGGATTCCAAAGGGTTTGTATCAACTGTTTTGCCTTGACAGCGCAGGACAAGTTGTTAATGTGAACTCCCTGACTGTCTCTCTCCCTCTTCATTAATTTCACCAAAATGCAATCCTTCAAATATCTGTGCATTAAATTTCATCAGCCGTATTACCGTGGATTAGTAGAGTCATACAGCACGGAAATGGACCCTTCGATCCAACCAATCTGTGCTGACCATAATCCCAAACTAAACTACTCCCACCTGCTTGTACTTGTACCATATCCCTCTCAACCATTCTTATTCACAAACTGATCCAAATGTCTTTTAAACATTGTAACTGTACCCACGTCCATTACTTCCTGTGGAAGTTCATTCCGCACACGAACAACCCTCTGTGTAGAAAAGTTGCCTGTCATGTCCTTTTTGAATCTTTCTCCTCTCACCTTAACAATGTGCCCCCTAGTATTGAAAGCCCCCACCAAAGGGAAAAGACACTTGCCATTCACCTTATCTATACCCCTCATGATTTTATAAACCTCTATAAGATCACCCTATAGCCTCCTATGCACCAGTGAAAAAAGTTCCAGACTATCCAGCCTCTCCCAATAACCCAAACCTTCCATTCCCAGCATCCTTCGAGTAAATCTTTTCTGAAACCTCAACATGACTTCCCAACTCCTATACTTAAAGGATTGAGCAGTGAAGGCAAGCATGCTAAAAGCCTCCTTAACCGCCTGTCTACATGTGACATAAGCTTCAAAGAATTATGTACCTGAACTCCTAGATCTGTGTTCTACAACACTACCCAAGGTGCTACTTTTAATTGTAAAAGTCTGGCCCTTGTTTGTTTTATCAAAAAAAGCAATACCTCACATTTATCCAAATTAAACTCTATCTGCCACTCCTCAGCCCACTGACTCAATCAATCAGGATTACTTTGTAATCTCAGATAACCTTCCTTACTGCCCAATGTACCACTAATTTTGGTGCCATCCACAAACATACGAACTATACCTTCTATGACTGTCCCTAATCATTCCTTGCCTCTCCAAATACATATAAATCCTATCTTTCAGAATCACTTCAAACAACTTACCCACCAGACTCTGTGGTTCCAAGGCTTCACCTTACATTCCTTCTTAAACATCTTACATGCCAAACACAAAGCATGAGTTTCAGGCAAATCACAGTGTGTAAAAGTGAAAGAGGAGATGTCCTTGGTAGGTGAAGGGGGACTACAGTCAGTCAGTGGTACTACTATAGTCAGTCAAGGGGGTGTTTTTATTCCATTCGGGGTGATGAGCATAGTGAGTATTTGTGTCCTTGGGTCTGTGGATCCATACGCTTGTTGTTCAGTGAATAGGCCACAATCAGTCATGCAGATTCAATACAAGTAGTTCAGGGATTGCAGGTAGATCAGTTGAACGGCTGTTGAGACATCAGGCCAGGAAGTAAGCCAATTTTTCTGCAAATTAGGTATAGGGAGCCATTGATTTTGATGGAAGTGGGTGGATGAGCATTCAGTGATGATGTATAAATGGGAGCGGTGGTGACGTATCCTCAATGACTGAGTAGGAAACACAGAAGCAGGAAGGAGCAGGGAGGATGAGGTGATGGCAGCCATTGAGTGGCACATGATGCATCCAATACTGAATGATATATTTCATGGTGTGATGTACTGCAATGACAGAGTTAGAGTGGGTGCAGGCCCTGTGAATGAAGAGAGCAGATAGAATTAAAACAGTGCCATGTATCCTTGTGGAGTGTTGGGAATCATCAACTTTCTTTCTATGGGCTGCTGCGTATTTCTACACTGTTGAGACAGGACTGACCTGACCTGCAATCTGTGTTCAAGCTGGCTTCGTCTAGTGGCTTGGATTTCTGTGGTGATAAAGGACTGTCCTCCCTGTCCACACAGTGGAGAACAAAATTGAAAATGTTTTTGTTCTTCTGGGCCATGTATATGCTGGAACAGTGAAAAAACACCACAGTGTGAGAGCCAATTCCTGACATTCAGAATCTGAAGTAATGTGCAGTTGGGCTTCAAGTATGATGTGAGAGGTGTGAAAGCCAGAAAGTACGAGCAGTAATAAGTACTTGCACCTCTCTGGCTGTATGATTCTCTTGGAAAGGCATCTAAGAGATCACTTACATAATTAATCAGGTGAAGAGCAGTGGATTGTGTGAGAACGTTGCTGCGGCCAGGTGCCATGAATCTCACTTGACAAAACACTTTAACTGCAAATGGGTAAATACCACCTGATGTCTTCTTCATCTATTGTATAATCACCTGCAAGAGCAATTTGCTGATGAAAATTTCGATTACCTTTTTAAATTCACACACTCTATTTGAAAAGGTTTCAGGACTGTGAAAACGAGCACATTATCTTCCTGTAAAATTATACATGACATCATCAAGCATGAACTGAGCAAGTCTAAATCAAGTATAGAGCCAAGGTAAATGGGTGCATGCACATATTTTGTTATGATCACACACCAGGGCCTCAGAGTGGTCCATGAATTAAGAATTTTTATGAACACATTTATGGCTCCCTTTTATTTATTTGAGTATTTCAAATTCAAAGTAACCAGCAGCATAGCTTTGTATTTTAAACCAAATACAAGTTGGAATTATCACACAACAATTGTTGAGCATTACAAAAGTTACATAAGCAAAATACAAATATGAACACTTAAATTAAGGTTGAATGTTAACTATGAAAATGGAGATTGATTTTCCCTGTAACAATATTTTTAATTTCTCTTTGGGAAGTAAATCCTAATTTTCTTTATTCATTCATGGGATGGGTGCAGCTTTTATTACTGAGGGGGTGCTTCAGCGTCAACCATAATGCTGTGGGTCTGTAGTTACTTACAGGCAAGGCTAGGTAAGGAAGGCAAATTTACATCGCTCAAAAGGGCATTTGTGAACCAGATGGATTTTCATAAGAACCAACTGTGGTTAAATAGTAACCATTAGATTAGATCTTTTTAAAAACAAATTCCAGATGTCTTAGTGAATTCAACTTTCATCATCTTCAACACTGGGATTTGAACCCATGTCCCCAGAATGAGATCAATCTCTAATACCATTGCAGACTCGACTCCTCCAGAAACCCTCGCTATTCATGTACCCGTCCAGATGGCATTTAAATGTTGTAATTGTACCAGCCCCCACCACTTCCTCTGGCAGCTTGTTCAGTACACGCACCACTCTTTGCGTGAAGAAGTTGCCCCATAGATCCTTTTCTGTATTTGAATAGCTGTAGGTTGCTCTCATAGATTGATTCAGTAAGCAGCACAGGAGTGAAGGCTCAGTTGATTCATATCTAAGGCATTGCAGATTGTGGTTTCAGGGCCAGAAAGGTTTTCCAAGCTAAAGTCAGTTCTGAAGAAGGGTCACTGGACCCGAAACATTAACTCAGTTTTCTCTGCACAATGCTACCAGAGCTGCGGAGTTTTCCCTTCAATAATTTCTGTTTTTGTGTCAAAACAATAAATCTGTGTATTCCAATGGTAAACACTTTTGTCTAGAAACTCTCTATCAGGTCTATTTTACAGTTAAACTCTGTAGGGGTAAGCTGACAAAAAATCAAGAACAACATAACTTGAAAATCAATTCTATTAACTATTTTGATACAATACCATCAAACTTAAACACTCATCCAGGATTTATTGCACACTGTACAGCACACAGCAATATAATTGCAAAACTGATACACTCCATTAAACACTGTCATCTAATTATGATATTGTCAAAACTGGTATCCAATCACAGTACAGCTACATTTCTTTTATTGGTCAGCAAGATGATAAAATGGGAATTAATCCAGTGAAAGTTGCTGCTCTGGATGGCCAGTCATAATATGATCTGTTACTGCATGGATTCTAATTCTTAGATCTCACACAAAGAAATATATTGATATTTGATACTGTTTTTGTTAAATTGTTAATAATTGCATGTTATAAAGCATTATTGAGTGCTACTGACTGCAATAAAAATTGTTTATTATGCATTTATCAACTTATGACAGTATGTACATGGTACTGACAGTTTAGACACAGATAAAGAGTAACTGTTATAAATTTGTGGACTGATGACTTTCTTTACCAGAAGCTTGCATTGAAAATTTGTGTCAATGGCAACCAGCCTGCAGAAAATGTAATCTATGAACGTTGCCCACCTGAAGTCTTTATCATGTGTTTTAATGGAAGGAAAGACCAGTGGGCAATGATTTTCCCTGTAACAGCATTTTTTATTTCCTTTTTGGGAGGTAAATCCTGATTTTCTTTACTCATTCATGGGATGTGTGCAACTTTACTATCAAGAGCGTGCTTAAAAGTCAACCATAATGCTGTGGGTCGAGAGTTACTTATAGGCAAGGCAAGGTGAGGAATTTGTGAACCAGATGGATTTTCATAAGAACCAACTGTGGTTAAATAGTTACCATTAGGTTAGATCTTTTTAAAACAAATTCAAATGTTACCATTTACAACTGTGGAATTTGAACCCATGTCCCCAGAATGTTATCCCAAGGTTTTGGATTGCTAGTCCAGTAACATGCTCACGATACCACCTCCTCACAGTGACAGTTTAACCCTTTACACCTATAGATTCATTGAATATTCAATATGTAAATGCACACATAATATGTAGGCAGGTATAAAGAGATAGATGGAAAGGAAACACTGGACATGACTTGCCTAGCCTGATGAGTGTTGCTGGTGACAGAAAGAGGAACAAACTCACATCATTGTAGTAGCTGCCTTCTCCATAGTCATAAGCAGCTAGTCAGAACAGAGACGATGGAAGGGACTACACTTTGAAGATT
Source organism: Chiloscyllium plagiosum (assembly GCF_037043375.1). Classification (NCBI taxonomy): domain Eukaryota; kingdom Metazoa; phylum Chordata; class Chondrichthyes; order Orectolobiformes; family Hemiscylliidae; genus Chiloscyllium; species Chiloscyllium plagiosum. The sequence continues at coordinate 63,647,634 of NW_028270143.1, read as the reverse complement.
ACAGTATCCCTGATCTATCGGCCAAGAATCAGCTTCTTCAACCTCTATATGCAACTGTGTCTTCAAAACCTCGGGCTTTTACAGCAGGTAATTGCAGGCCCCCCTGCCTCTAGGAAAGAAGACCTCTACTTGAGGGGATCAAGTGCTCATTGCCCATGATTGTCAAACTGATCACAAGCATCATTTTTCATTCCCACGTCCTTCCAGGGATCTCTTAATCTGTAGCACATGCCTGCATCAGCCCGGTCACTGATAACGTCTTTGTGAGATCTTTCAACATTATTAACTTTATGATGGATGTTGCTAAACAAATCCAGAGGACTGTCAACTTGATTTCTCTTTCAGATCCAGGTAGTTATAGACTGCACCCATTTGGTAATCACAACAGGTGAATGGGAGGGCTTTAACTCCATTACTATGCAGTTGAAAGGTAGCTAACACAAAAGGAAAGCATTGCAGTATCATTATAGTATCAAGATGAAACAAGAATGCATATATTATCAAGGGATTTATATTCTGTCCTCCTTATACTGTCTCATGTTCTGCAGCCCCTCTCTCCACCAGACATCCTCAGTGCTTGGCTATTAGGATATCTACTCAAAACTTAACTGATATCCCAGGTGAAGAATCCACCTCAAAACAAAGGAAAAGTGCAGTGAGTCATTATACCAGCAGAGCCACAATGGCAAAGTCATTGGCTTGCACACACTGAGGTTCTGCTTTCATGACCAATCTGGTAGAACCTAATAACTATGCCCCTTCATGACACTCCTTCACAACATAGCACTACAGAGACCTAGTGCCAGAAGAAAAAGGAGAGAATCCAGTATTCTTGGAGAAGGAGAAGGATGAACATTCTACTTTGCTGCTGGTGCTTGCAATTGGATACCTGCCTTCCCAAGAAACACATTGTGCCCTCATCCAGGTAGCATTCACCTAATAGCTGTGCTGCAGTAGTGAAAGCTTGCTATTAAATCACACACCCAAGAAAGCCACTTCCATACAATACCACTACATTTACAGCTTTACTTTTCTGCATCTGCACTTCTTACCCCATTAAGAATTTTGAAAATTCTGGTAAGAAACCGCTCATTGTTCTACACACCAAAGAATATGGGCCTAGTCTCCTCAATCTCTGATTTACCATAGAAAAATCCCATCATCCCACAAGTCAGTCTGGTGAACTTTGTTGCAATCTCTTCACCAAGTATATTGTCTTTAGCCAAGAGGACAAGAACTGCACACACTACTACAGATGTAAATATATCAACGTTTTATATAAGCAAAGCAATGCTTCTTTGTAACACATATTCAAGGATTTGTTCCTGAGAGGACCTTGTCCTATGAGAAGACTAAATCTAAATTCCCTGGAGTTTAGAAGAATGAGAGATAGTTTAAGTGAATCCTTTAAAATACTTACGGGGCTTAATATGGTTGTTACAGAGGAACTGTTTCCTTTGACTGGGGGTATTCAGGTCACAGTCACAGACAGTTAAAAAAAATTGTCAAATGTCCGTACTTTGAAGGAAATATTTGATTTTGATTAGGGGGAAGTGCATTGGTTGATTTATTATTTTTTTCGTCATTCTACTGGTAACTAAATTGTATTTGCCCATGATAGTTCCAGGTAGCATCAGTGAACTCAATCCAGAGAAGAAATTGAAAGTGGAGTGTTGCAACCTGTTTGCATCCATACAACTCTCCGCAGTGTACACCATCCTTTCCTTTCCTGTCAAACATGGCAATTATTTCATGAGGTGATGGAAAATGGAATGTGCTTTGTTGAAGCTAAGGAGACTGGGAGGGTTTTTGAGGCAGCTGTGACTATGTTTGAGCTTATCATTTACCAAATATTAGCTTGCACCATCTGCACTGGTGTTTGGAAAAGTGACCATGTTTTACTCAATGCAAGTATTGAAAAACAGATGATTTGAAGAGATTAGTGGAGGAATTGTGAAACTTGTCATTGAGCAGCTACTGTTGATTCCAATTTAAAGTATGGGTTCATGCATGTTTTCTCCAGGGCACGCAATTCCAATTTTAATGAAAATTAAGTAAATAACTGTTTTCACCATGATTATTGGCTCCCTAATGATGTTGCTGGAAATTGTTTCCAAAGATGTGTTAGTGGGGTCACAAATTTCAGCGATAAACAGGCATTTTCATGTTTCTTTTTTTTTTGCTAAGGGACTCCCCTGACATCTGTGCACTATCATTATAAAATATGCCTAAAAGCTGAATCTAACTCAATTACTATCTCCCAGAAAGAGCATTATTATACAATCAGCAACATGCTAGAATGTATGGAAGCAGTTTAAAATGAACTAGTCTCTGAACATGTCATATACAGGACTAGCATTTAGCACAGTGCCTCCAGACTCTCTGCAACAGATGTTTTGAGTAGTATGTAATATCCAGTTGTATACATCCACATTAAGAGAAATCCGAACCAGCTAATTTCTGACCATTAAGGTTATTCTCAATCACTAACGTAATGAAAAGGCTCATTGATGATGCTATCGAGCAACATTGGCTTAGCGTCAACTTGCTTACTGAAGTTCAATTTGGGATGACTTCTAGTGGGCAGTAATATTGTCCCTACCAGAACCAGGAGACCTGGGTTCAAGTCTCATCAACTCTGTAGATGCATAATAACATGTTTGAACATGTTGATTGGAAAATATAAAAAGACTCAAGTTAGGTTCTGTTCAGCCTACTCAGCTCGTGACCTCAATACAACTTTGCTCCAAACATCAACAATTCAGCTGAAATCCAGGGGTAACATGAGAGTGACAGCCAACTTTTCATTGGTTAGATATGGTTATAATTATGTAATATCGGTCATCTCAGCTCCAGGACATCTCTGCAGAAGATCTTTAGGATAGTGTCCCAGGCCCGACTATCTTCAGCTGCTTCATCAGTGACCTTCCTTCCATTCTGACATCGGAAGTGGGGAAGTTTGGTGATAATTGCACAATGTTCAGCAGCATTTGCAACTCCTCAGATACTGACGGAGGATCAAATTACTGCAGATGCTGGGATCTATACTGAAAACAGAAAATGCTGGAAATCACAGCAGCTTAGGAGGCATCTGTGGAGAGAGAGCAAGCTCATGTTTCAAGTCTAGATGACTCGTCATCAGAGCGCAGATATGGAAGAAGCCCAAATTCATGTGTATCAAGTTCTCAACATCATCCAAGTCCAGGCAATAAGGGGCAAGTAACATCTGTGCCATCTAAGTGCCAAGCAATGACTCCCATTTCCAATAAATTAGAATCTAACCATGACTCATAATATTTAACATTAAATATTTATTGGGAAGCGGTGGAATAGTGGTAATATTTTTGGATAAGGAATTCAGAACTGCAGGGTAATGTTCCAGGGATGTGGATTTGAATGTCACCATTGCAGATGATGAAGTTTGAATTCAATTCAATCTGGAATTAAAGGTTAGCCTACTGGTCACCATAAAACCACTGCTGATTGTGTTAAACCTCACCCAGGTTCACTAATGATCTTTAAGGTAGGAAATCTGCTTTCCTTCTTTAGTCTGGCTTATACCTGATTGCAATATGGTTGCCTCCAAAATTGTCTAGCAATCCATTCAGTTTCAAGCCACTGTAAAGCTTAAAGAATCTGAATTAACCTAAGGACTGGAAGCAACAGTCGCAAAAATAGTCTTGTTAATGCAGCAAGCCCCTCCTTACCAACATTCGGGAGATTGTGCCAAAATTGAAAGAGCTGTTCTAAGCAACAGCCTGACACTCATGGAATCATATGTCATGGACACTGTGCGAGACACCACCATCACTTTCTCTGAATATGTTTTGTCCCACCAACAGGGCAGACACCAGAGATGGCAGCACAGCAATATATAACAGTGAAGGAGTCCTCATGGGAGTCCTTGACATTGGCTGTGGATCCGAAAAATCTCAAATCAAATGTGGGCAAGGAAAGCGCCTACTAATTACCACCTGAAGGGCATAGCTCCTAGAGTAGCTCTGGAGCAAGAGGTAACAGGAACCAACTACTGTAGAGGGAAAAATATTAGTTGATTTTGTCTTTACCAGTCTACATGATCTGACCATAATAGAGTGATCACTACACAGTACATGTGGAGACAAAGTGCTGTCTTCACATTGAGGATACCTTTCATCATATTGTTTATCACTGTCAACATGCTAAATGGGACAGAATTCTAATGATAATGGCAACTCAACTTTGGACATTCATGAGGCACTGGGGTCATTAGCAGTAGTCTGAAGCATCTCCAGTCATCTTGTGCAAGAAGTGCTGAGTGAATCATCCATCTTAGCCATCTTCTCAGAACCCCAGTCTCACAGTTGCCAACCTTTAACCAATAAAGATTCCTCTACATTTGTATATACTTTGTAGTGTACTATTTGCCACATGACCATTACAAGATTGAGACAATTACAAGCATCAATATCTGAAAAGTTGTGATAAATACTTTCCATTGTAAGGTGAATAATGCTCCTGCTGAACCCATGTGCAAAGACCATGTTCCTTGAAAATGCAAACAGGTTTCTATTTACAACAGTTATCTCTTTGTAACATGTAGTAGTTTCTATTTTTACACTAACATGATTAGATTTTTTGTGTAGCTGAATAGCTCATGCCTCCTCACTGTCTGTACAATTCTGAATTAAGCTTCCACCATCCTGATTTGGAACTATATCACTTTGCTTCACTGTTAGAGAGTCAAAATCCTAGAACTCTCTTCCTAACTGCACTGTGAATACACATATACCTCAGGTAATCCAAAGGTTCAAGAAGATGGTTTACAAATAAAATTTCTAGCAGAATTCCTGATGGTCAATAAACATTGGTTAAGCTAGGGATGCCCACTTCCCATGAACAAATGAAAATAAATAATGAGTCAGCTTTTTAATAATGAAGTGAGGAAACTTTTTTTTAACCTAAAGTGTTGCTAATTTTTGAACAAATGTGAATGATGTGCTATTCAATATATTCAAGATCCTCAAAAGATTTTGGGTACTAAAGGAAATAAGGGATATAGTAATAATGGAGGAAATGTAGACAATCTGCCATGATTTTATTAGAAAGCTGAGCAAGCTTGAAGGGTCAAATGACCTTCTCCTGATCTTGTTTCTTTGTTGTAATGTTTAAATCCCACTAATGATAACATGTGGAGCTTTGAAGAGCAGTATGTTAATTGTTTTTAAATACCACTCAGTTTGTTTCAATCTACCTCTTCACCCTAACATGTCAATGGTTTTATAATTATGTTGTTTCTGGGAGATAGTAATTGTATTAAATTCAGCTTTTGGGCATATGTTATAATGACAGTGTACAAATACCAGGGGAGTCCCTTCCCTTAGTGAACAGAAACATGAAACATGAAAATACCTGTTTATCTCTGTAGTTTGTGATCCCATGGACATATACTGCGAAACTGCTTGATTCAACATTACAGTCATTAGGAAACCATTAATCATGGAGCAAAACTGTTATTCTGTTAATTTTCATTAAAACTGAAATTTTGGCTCTTTGAGAACAGGTATATGAACCCAATACATTACGTTTAAATTGGTTGGGAGTTAATCAACGACAACTTTCTCAAATCCTCCACTCCCTCCAGGTTACCTTTCAGTTCCTGCATTAAGTGGATTATTGTTAATTTTCTCTCTCTCCATTCTTAAAGGATGATAAGTTCATATATAGTCACAGTCTGCTTCACTCTGGCTCCCATTCTCTTCAAACTAACGGCTGCTGAGCCTGACATTGGTGGTGGGCAAGTTGTTGGGGGGAACTGTGAAGGACAGGATTTACATGTATTTGGAAAGGCAAGGACTGATTAGGGATAGTCAACATGACTTTGTGTCTGGGAAATCATGTCTCACTGATTTGATTGAGTTTATTGAAGAAGTAACAAAGAGGATTGATGAGGGCAGAGTGGTGGACGTGATCTATATGGACTTCAATAAGGTGTTCAACAAGGTTCCTCATGGTAGACTGGTTAGCAAGGTTAGATCACATGGAGTACAGGGAGATTTAGTCACTTGGATACAGAACTGGCTCAAAGGTAGAAGACAGAGGGTGGTGGTGGAGGGTTGCCTTTCAGAGTGGAGACTTGTGGTCGGTGCTTGGTCCACTGCTTTTCATCAGTTATATAAATGATTTGGATGTGAACATAGGAGATACAGTCAGTAAGTTTGCAAATGACACCAAAATGGGAGGTGTTGTGGACAGTGAAGAAAGTTACTTCAGAGTACAATGGGATCTTGATCAGATGGCCAATGGGCTGAGGAGTGGAAGATGGAATTTAAATTAGATAAATGTGAGGTACTACATTTTGGAAAGGCAAATCAAGGCAGGACTTATGCACTTAATGGTAAGGTGCTGGGGAGTGTTGTTGAACAAAGACACCTTGGAGTGCAGTTTCATAGTTCCTTAAAAGTGGAGTCACAGGTAGATAGGATAGTGAAGAAGGCGTTTGCTAAGCTATCCTTTATTGGTCAAAACATTGAGTATAGGAGGTCATGCTGCAGTTGTACAGGACATTGGTTAGGCCACTTTTGGAATATTGTGTGCAATTCTGGTCTCCCTCCTTTGGAAGGATGTTGTGAAATCTGAAAGAGTTCAGAAAAGATTTACAAGGATGTTACCAGAGTTGGAGGGTGTGGTAATGACCCAACAGGCTACCAAATCCCAAGTTTAAATACTTGTCTGGATTTAGTTCACTGATTCTACCTGGGGCAACAGGGGGAACTACAATTTGATGAACGTGGCTGAGTGAGCAAGGAATGATAAATTAGGCAGTGGCCTTTCCACTGATCTAATTGAGTGTTTCCTTTAGCATAGTATTGACAAGTAGTGAGTTAAGATAATGCCTGTCCTCGATAGTTAAATAGCCTTTTGATTTTCACTGCCTAAGCTGGTATCTGTGGAAAGATTACATGAAGGATGTTGTAGGACTCCATGTACTCAATGAATAATACCCTCCCATGAGCTAATATCGTTAAGTAAAAAGGGGACATGTTTGTAGAGGAGGGTTGATAAATGAAATTCTGGGTCAAGGATAGATAGATGTATATGAACACATCCAAAAGAAGAAATGTAGTCTTCAAAATTTAGTTTCCTAATTAAAGAAATAAATGCTCAATTGCAATGAACAAATCTCCACAGCATCGTGTCTAGATATTTAGCCATGATTTTCCCATTCTCCTCCAGGCATTCTAATCCTAAAATTTAATATTTGCATATTGGAGAACTATTGGTATCAATAATTGAGTTGCTTTGCAGATATTTCATAGAGATATAATTATATGAATTTTTCACTCCTTTTTTTGTGTATTGATAAACAAAAGAAAATAGTTAAACTTCTGGCCATTTCATCATATCAAGTGCCACAACTTGGCATTAAGATGTTGTACTACTGTTGATGAACAATAAATTGTTGTAATGATATAATCAGAATTTATCTCATTAGTACAATTTATTGATACGTTATATTTTAAAATCAAGCATGTACTTCTAATCTTTTTTCATAATTATTTGTTTTGGAGATTTATAGTGTAAGTGGCTTAATCTATCATTTGCTTTTTACATTATGAATTAATGTGAAATGAAAGTCTCCCAGGCCTCTAGTTGAGGAGGTTGTACAGATGTTATCATTGCATTCATTTGTGATTTGTATAAGCTGCAGTGCCACACAAGTGCACGATAATGCATATTTTTTTCATTTGTAGTGACAGATGTGAGAAACAATAAACCACTACTTATCTTTTGCCAATGACAACCACACCAGGCGTGTCTGCAGCTTAGCTGATGAGGTGTGAATTAATATAGTGCATTTAGACCTTTTTTAAATGTTTCTAAGTTTTCCAATTTAAAGATAACTGGTAGCAAAACTGTAGTTTTAAACAAGATTAAAGATTAATTCATTACGCAATTTTATTATAAGTTAATAAGAAGAGCAATAAAGTAAATACTAATAAAAGGTAGTTAAAAAGATGAAAGTAAAATGAATCTGTTATTATTGAAAGCCTGTTAATTCCTTGAAGATTTTCTTTCAAAGGGAATGGGTTGTCAACACAAGTCAGGTGATGGCTTCCCTCGTTTAATAGTTGGAGGTTACCTGTCTCAGATTCACAGAACTTTATCAAATCAAAAAGAAAACTCTATGACATAAATTATGTAATGAATACTCTAGGCAGGAGCAACTGTGACATGTTAATATGTTAAAGAGATATTATGACAGGGACAATATTCAGGGAAAAGGTTTACTCACAATAGTTAAAGAAATAGGGTGTGAAATATCTGGATATTTGCAAAATGAATCATGTGATCAAATTCTTTGAAAAATAACTGACAGGCTATTTGATGCATATCCTGTCATCATCAGTAAAACAGCTCCCACATTTTCTTTTCCAAGTACATGAATGATTTCAAAATCATATACTTGGAGAATTAAGCTCGACCAAAGTAATCATAAGTTGTTGTTCCAAATTTTTTCAAAGAAAATCAAAGAATTGTGGTCCTCATAAATAACCATATCTTTCACATTTCGGTTATGTCTGTTTCAAAATGGTGAAGAACCAACATCAAAACAAAAATGAATTGAAACTGCTAACATTTACTTGAGTCTGTCAATTTGTGTTACATAATGTTATGCCAATAGATGTATGACATATTTCATTGCTGCCAAAACTACAAAAGAGAAAACAACCTGAAGGCCCGGAAAAAATTGAGGGGGAATTTAGTTGGGTGGGAGGTCAAAATTCAGAGTCTTGACTTTGGGCTAAAGTTTTAATATTAAGATCTCAGAACCTTTAAGGTGGATTGATCTTCTGACCATGATGCTTGAGAACTTTTGCGCATTCATTCACATGCCATGGCTGCTTATTAACACCCCAGCCTGCTGGAATTATGTACACGAGTGCAAACTTATGAGAAAAGACAAGAAAAATGCATGTTCACAAATCAGGTCATATATATGAGGTGTGTACCTGGTGGGATAGATTAGGTCCTGGGAGCTCTCGTGAGTACATATTTCTTCAATAGCATGAGCCTTTCATAACCGAGGTGTTTCTTTCCTCAAACTGTAGCAGTGTAAGTGTCTGACCCTATATTTTGTCTAAAGCTTTTTTTTAACAGTTATCAGTGTCCCACAATAACTTGGATATTGTTGCACTAAATGTGTTCCACCTTTATTAATCTATCAAGTAATAGCTTCTGTTATGTAGGATTCTTGAAGGTTCAGTTTGTTCAGCTGTTGTTTGTCTTCATGAGCAGCCATCTTTAAGCTGTGTTTAAAGAGTCTTCAGATCTCCACCTCTTGCTATTTAGTATTAAGGCTGAGCAATGCTAATGCTGGCATCATGCATTATGATGTATCCTCACCACAGCTCATCTCAGTGAAAGGTCCACGAGGTCGACTTGGTGTCACTATCCTCTTTTCTGATATGGCCTCAACTGAGCCTGCTTAGTCTAGTGCAATAATGAGCTGCTCAACTTTCTGAGTTCAAATGATATCATCATTTGGGCAGTGCTTAATGTACTCCTCAGCATTAACCCTTTCATGGAGTCATAGAGTCATACATGAAAACAGACCCTTCAGTCCAAACAGTCCATGTTGAACACATTCCCAAACTAAACTAGTCCCATCTGCCTGCTCCTAGCCCATATCCTTTTAAACCTTTCCTATTTATGTACTTATCAAAATGTCTTTTAAACATTCTACTCTCATCCACCACTTCCTTAGCTAAACCACCCTCTGTGTAAAAGATTTGCCCCCATGGCTTTTTTAAATCTCCCTCCTCCCACCTTAAAAATGTCCCCCCTTGTCTTGAAATACCCCATCCTAAGGAAAAGACAACTGCCATTAACTCTTATCTGTACGTCTCGATATTTTATAAACTTCTATAAACCTCCAATGCTCCAATGAAAAACGTTCCAGCCTATCCAGCCTTTCTTCATAACTCAAACTTTCCATAGCCCTCAAGATCCTGATAAATCTCTTCTGAAACCTCTCTAGCTGAATAATATTCTTCCTATAACTGGCCGACCAGAACTGGACACAGTATTCCAGAAGAGACCTTACCTGTACAACTGTGAAATGACTTCCTAACTCCTGTACTCAAAAGACTGAGCAATGAAGAACTCAGCTGCAAACCTTTTGTGTGAGCTGTAGACCTAAACCTATAGTATGCTCACTGAACATAATTTTGAACCTTTTCGAGACAGATTACTCATCAAAGTAAATGCCTCTGTGCTGGTGGAGTGTGGGGTGGTAAATCTTGTGGATATATCCAAGAGTTTGCTGACTGTCCTTTCTCAGAGGTGGTGCTCGAGTTGGGACTGGGAAATGGGATGTCTTATTTTCCTAGGGTGGGAGTGGGATCTGGAGGCAACATGGAAAAGGTAAACATGTGTAGAAGTCAAAGTCATGAGGCACTACCGTTTACGTGGGGCATTTTATGATATTGCTGCTTTGAGTGTAGCTCTTCTCAACTCGATGTATATATTCAGTCTCTCCTGATCCGTCTGTTTCATACTAGGATGTGTGTGACTGAGATATCAAGGTATTGTCACCAAAGCCATCTTTTATGGTTGTGTTCTTTCTCATGCAATCCTTTGGTGAAAATGTATTGGATGTGTAAGTTCACCTAGTTGAGATAAAAGGTCAGAGCTCTAATTGCACTTGAGATGCTGAGCTCATTTTATGTATTAACTGTAAGGCTTGGCAAATGCATGAGACCACTGTCACAGAAATGCATGTCATGTTCCATTGGTAGCTCTAGTTAAAAGAAATATTTAGTGCCCATGAGATGTTTGATGGAGATAGCTGGTAGTGCACTCATAGCGGAAAGAAGCATTGTGCAATGGCATTTATTACCCTGATGGAGTCCAACAGATCAATCATTCTTTTGTTGCACTGAAATTGGATTATCTTCAGCCACTGGCAGATATTGTCAGCATTTTCTGTCAAAGCTGCTTTGACAGTTGGGATGGCCTCCGGGTTCTCATCTTCCAGACACAGCACATCTCACTTCACCTGACTGGCCTGCAAGAGAAGGTTGAGGACAGCATAGCTGAAACTTGGAGTGACTTTCTATCTGCTCTTGGACATTTCCACAAGTGGTCAGAGCAATAAAATAAAACAATGAACTGTGGGTACTGGAGATCTGACATAAATTGCTGGTGAAACTCAGTGGGTCTGAGTCACCAGGCTGGAAATGTTAACTGTGATTTCTTCTTGTAGATGCTGCCTGACCTGCAGAGTTTCTCCAGCAATTTCTGTTTTTGTGATAGGACCAATGAACAATTTGGTTCGGTGGTGTCCTGGGTGGGCCAGAGTGACATGCTGTATGAGTTCTTTTTAAATCTGGTGCTCATTAGTTGAACCCTTGAAATGTTAATGGGTTTCAGAACCTTCTGCCTACCCATAAGATTTGACATCTTATTCACGCACAGATATTCGAACTGAGAAGAACGTAATTGTGGAATAAAACCCAATTTTTCCCAGAGCAGAAATATATCCCAGTTTTGAGCCTGATACCACACTACACCAGGAAACAAGATTCCATCTATTACATCTTTTGTTATGCAACATCAATTCATACATACGTTCTTTAAAGAGCATAAATGTAAATTTTTAGGCACCTCTACAATTTTGCGCTTTGGAAAACCACAATAGAAAAGTGTGCTGTAGAACATCGCTGTAGATAATTGGTATACCCATTCAGTTGAAAGTTTTTGTAATCCAAACAATGTCCACAATTCATCAATTGTGTTATAGCCAAATCATGTTGACAAAACACATGTTGTACCAGAATGACCTATATGGAACATTGTGTTGGTTATTTTTGAAAATCGATGTTTTGCAATGAGCTTTTCAAAGCAACTACATTTGGCTGGGTTTTACTGCCCACTCCCCATGGAACACGTTATTGAGGATTTGCCACTGGCTGCTTGCCTACTCCTGACCTGTCCACATAACACCGGAAGAGGGAGAATTGGGTAAGGTCTCCACTTCCCATCTGCCGATTGAGGCCTTTCACTGTCCAGTTAAGGGACGCATTAGGAAATCAGTCTGTCCCTGCTGCCATCAGGATCAGGGCAGTAGCAGGGATACATCTACTTTTTTTCAGTAAAGATGGTGATAAAGTGGCTCCATCCTTGGCGGGAATGGGGTGCATATGCATGTAATATCACTGTGTGGAAGACTTTTAAAAAAAAACTTTTCTAATGGGGGAGGGTGAAGGGGATGGTGTGAATACACCTTGCCAATAAAATTCAGCCTGTGCTTTTCCTATTTCACAAAAAAATTAACCATCTCATGCAAGTCTTAAAATTTAAGAAAAGTAATTTGTTCAAAGTTCCTCAGGGTTGTGTGGAAATCTCCCCGAAAGTGGCTAATGGACTGATGCTAAACACAAAGATTTGCATAAATATCTCACTTGGATGAGTACTGAGGATTTAGATGAAAAAATAGAGATAAATGCAGAATGTAATAGTCTTTGAACTAGTGAAGCAATCAAAGTGTCATGATGAGGAAGTCAGCTGGTCATAGATGGAAGATTACATTTTGTTTGATTTACCTTTAGAAGGCCGAAAGTAGTTCTGAATTACCTTCAACTGGAAGGTTAAAGTTAAACTTACGTTGTGAGTTGATGTAACATAACTCCTCCAACGTAAGCCCAGAATTAGGGTCGAACTTGAAGTCAATCAAATTGAGATTCACTAGAACCATTTCAATTTGACACCACATAGTGTATTAAACCAGTACAATCTCAATCTAAGTTTACAATCCACTCATTATTTTGAGCAGAAATTACCTTCTTACTGCTCCCTAAACATTTAAATCTCAGATTGCTGAATGTCATGTCTGCACAAGTGTTTCTCTTACCACAAGGCAGAATTGCCTCCTAAGCAGGTTGGTAAGAATTACAATCAGACAAAAACCAAATAAAATGAAACAGAAATTACAAATATTCATCTGAAATCAGAATTGCAAATGTACCTAAATAAAGGAGAAAGAATTCATTGCACATGTTGAAAGAGAGAACTGGTTTAATGGACTAAGTAGCTTTGTGCTGATTGTGTGATATGTTTAACAGTTTGGCTTTCTCATAAGAAATCATGTTATACCTTTGTGACACACTATGAGAAACCACTAACTAATTTGACATCCCTTCCACTCTCCCTGAAGTAACAAAGGCAACATGCATTATGTAGCTGAATTTATCTCAGCTCTAGGATATCTCCATAGGATTTTCTCTAGGTAGTGTTCTTGGCCCAAGCATCTTGAACTGCTTCCATGACCTTCCCTCCATCATATGGTCGGAAGTGGAGATGTTTGCTGGTAACTACACAATGTTCAGCACTATTCATTACTCCTTAGATAACGAAGAAGTCTATGATAAAGTGTAACAATATCTGGTCAGTATCCAGGTTTGAACTGACAAGGGGCATGTAACATTTATTCCATACAAGTGCCAAGTAATGTTCAGGCCACACAAGTGCCAATTGATGACCATTTACAACAAAAGAGAATCTAACAATCACCTCTTGACATTCAATGGTATCACCATCTATGATCACCCACTTTCTATTTCCTGGGGGTTTGCCATATACCAGAAATTGAACTGGACAGTATGTAAGTTTGCTTGCTGAGCTGGAAACATTTTCAGATGTTTCATCACCATGCTAGTTAACATCATCAGTGAAGCACAAGTGTTAGTAACCCGCTTTTTATTTATGTGTTTAAGTTTCCTAGGGTTGGTGATGTCATTTTCTGTTCTTTTTCTCAGGGGGTGGTAAATGGGGTCCAAGTTGATGTGTCTGTTGATTTCTGGTTGAGTTCTGGTTGGAATGCCATTCTTCTTGGAATTCTCACGCATGTCTCTGGCTTCCTCTGGAATGGATGTGTTGTACCAGTCAAAGTGGTGTCCTTCCTCATCTGTATGTGAGGACACTAGTGATAGTGGGACATGTCTTTTTGAGGCTAGTTGATGTTCATGTATCCTGGTGGCTAGTTTTCTGCCTGTTTGTCCAATGTAGTGTTTGTTACAGTTCTTGCACGGTATTTTGTAAATTACGTTAGTTTTGCTCATTGTCTGTATATGGTCTTTCAAGTTCATTAGCTGCTGTTTTAGTGTGTTGGTGGGTTTGTGGGCTACCATGATGCCAAGGGGTCTGAGTAGCCTGGCAGTCATTTCCGAGATGTCTTTGATGTAGGGGAGAGTGGGTCGGATTTCTGGATGTGTTTTGTCTGCTTGTTTGGGGTTGTTGCTGAGAAGTCCGTGGACTGTGTTCATTGGGTACCCATTCTTTTAAATATGTTGTATAGGTGATTTTCCTCTGCTCTTAAGTAGTTCCTCGGTGCTGCAGTGTGTGGTGATTCATTGAAATAATGTTTTAATGCAGCTTCATTTGTGGGTGTTTGGCTGACTACTTCAGTTATTCAGTATTCGGTCTGAACTGGGCTATTCATAAAAGTGCTGAAAATGGGTCACTGGATTCAAAGCGTTTGTTTTGATTTCTCTTCACAGATGCTACCAAACATGTTCTGTTCTTGTGTGTTTAAGAACTTCAACTTCCAGTATTCCTTATTTAAAGTTATATATGCTATGTCTAGAAGAGCTAGTCAGAGGTGAGGGGTCTCGCAGCAAGTAATTTGGCTGCTGACTCCCCAAAGCCTGTCCACCATCTACATAAGTCAGGAGTGTGATGGAGTACTCCTCACTTGCCTGGATGAGTGTAGCTCTGACAATAACCAAGAAGCTTACCATCATCCAGGGCAGAAAGCAGCCCACTTGATTCGCACCACACCTACAAGAATCCACTCACTCTACCATCGACACTCAGTAGCAGCAGTGTGCACCATCTACATGCAGCACTGTTCCTTAAACAGCAACTTCTAAACAAAGACCATTATCGTTTAGAAGAACAAGGACAGCAGACACATAGGAATTCCACCACCTGCTTTTTCACATCCAAACCACTCGCCATCTTGATTTGGAAATATAGCCGTTCCTTCAGTGTTATTGAATCAAAATCTGAGAAATCTCTCCCAAAGACACTGTGGGTCTTACACATCGAACAAACTGCAGCAATTGAAAAAGCCAGCTCACTACCATCTTCTCGAGAGCAGCTGAGGATGGGCTATGAATGTTGGTCCATCCAACTACATTCACATCCCAGGAATGAATAATACAAGCTCTTCATTAGATTGGATGAACCAGTTTGGAAAAATGGCTGGAATATAAAACCAGAATTAAACAAGCGCAAATGTCTAATAGGACATTAGGTCAGGAGAGGATAACAGAATTATTGAGGTAAGAAAAGTGAACCTGTGGAGAGAATTGAAAAGCAACATGAGAATTTTCAAAGCCAATCATTGCCTTAACTAGCAACAATCTCAGACAAAAGTCCAGGGGTGATGGTTGAATGGGATTTGGTGCTAGTTACAATCTTACAGAATTTTAAATGACTTCAAGTTTGTGAATGCTCATACCTGGGAGACTGGTGGAAATGTATTGAAACAGTTGAGTAGAAATGTAAAATGCATGAAATGGATTTCAGCTATTGATAAGATTAGAGTGGAGTCAGATGACGTTATGGAGGTGAAAACCGATGATATGCGTGATGGAGTGAATGTGAGATCAGAAGCTCACATGCAGGGTAAGCTATGATACCAGATTTTTAAGCAGTTTAGATTTTTAAGTATGGAAAGAACAAAGCTAGCCATTACAGTTAGCTTCTTTAACATTGAATAGTGGGTTTCTTAAGGAATCTAAGCCTCTCTTTTTGCTCTACATTTTACCTTCTATGAAATAGCAATGTAGAATTCATTAAAACCTAATTTATTTCCTACAGACATACAGAAGGCAAATGAAAGTCAGCAGCTGGTGCAGTTTGTACTGCATTCTTCCTGTCAGCTCTAATTGGTCTATAATAGGCTAAAAGCAACTTCCAATAGGTCAGCTTAATATCATATAACACAAAAAGCCACTGATTAACCCATAAGCCATAGTTCAATGTCTTTGTAATTAAGCAGTATGTTAATATCAGAAACTGAAGTTATCAATGGATTACTGAATTGTAATGGAGTGTTGATATATGTCTTCATGTGTGCAGGTCATGACAGCTACTTCAGTGCATGCTATGAGGAGGAAGACTTTTTAAGACCTTTTGACTGGTAGTTTGGATTCTTCTCTTTTGAGAGGTTTATCATTAGCTTCTAGGGTATGGAAAGTAGGCCAACCAGAAATACTACATAATCCTCATCCACAACCATGAAAGAAGCTGACCAGGTCTGTAAGCCACTGTTGGAGCAAAGAAAATAAAGTCATGGCTCAAAGCCTGTATCTGTTGTTGTACATTAGTTTCAACTTAATACCCTATGCATTCTGTCTGCTAATTAGTTTCCTAAGTGTTAAAAGTAAAAATTGATTAATTTTGCTGGAATGGATTATCGAGTCCTATTAGCTATTTTACATTTCACTTTGATTGTTCGAAATAACTGAGTGGCTTTTATGGGATATTTCAGGGAGCACTTAAAAGTCAGCCATATTGCTATAGATTTGAAGTCACGTACAGACCATATCAAGTAAGGATAGCAGATTTCCTTCCCAAAGCACCATTGGTAGTTTTTAGGACAAAACAAAATCATGATCATGATTACTGAGACTGGTTTTTAATTTCAGATTTATTGAATTCAAATTCCACCTCCTGTCACGGTGGAATTTAAACCCAGATCATTAGCTGTGAATAAATGGACATAAGAACATTGAAATTGGGAATAAGAGTCGGCTACTCAGCCCTGAGAATCTGCTCTCCCAGATAAGATTGTGGTTGATCAGATTTTAACTTCAACTCTACATTCTTGCAGATCCATGATAATCTTTCATCCCCTTAGTCGTCAAGAGTCTATCTACCTCTACCTCATAAATAATTAATGATTCTACATCCACTGAGTTTTGAGGAATGGAATGCCAAAGATTCACAACACTGTGACAGAATATGTTTTTCCTCATCTCGGTCTTGGCATTGGCCATTACACTGTATTTCCAAATTTGTATGCCACCAACATTTGTAACCATGTCCTTATCCCAAACCCACATACCTGACCTTGAAATCACATGGCTTGCTATCACAAACAACCCATTGTCAGCTACTAATGGCCCCTGTTAGAAGTTATTCCTTCTCCCAGGCTGACATTTACCCATCCCTTTGTCTGCTCCAACTGTTTCTCTCTCTCTCTCTCTGGGGTCCATCTCCACCCATTGTTTAGTCCTTCCCAACCTCACTCTTTCTTCAGTATAAGTATGAACGTTTTGCTAGCAACAATCAGTTCTGAAAAAGGGTCACTGAATCCAAAATGTTAACTCTGCTCTCTCTCCACTCATGCTGCCAATCCTGCCAAGTTTTACCAGCAATTTGTTTTTGTAACCGATTATCCAACCTAACCCACTGGTCAACAAACTCAGGTCACTCACTCCCAATTTCTATTCCTACAAAACATAAGTATGTTATCACTATCCACACACTACTGACTCAGTCTGCAAGCCTGCTTCCTGACAGCCATGCCTACGCCTACAATCGCCTTCTCAGTCATAGTAACTGAGCTGACTTCTCCTGAAATCCGGGTTGGTCACTTCTTGCCAGTGTTCTCTGTTGGATGCTGCACCTTCTGATGAGCACTGGGCCCTCTGCAATCCCCTTCTCAGTGGCAGTGATTAAGCTGAGTTCTCCCAGAATTCTTCTTGATAGGTTCTCACCAGCACCCTCTGTTCCCAGCACCCTCTAACAATTAGGTGACTTCACAAAACACTTTTTATTGTACTGAGAGAAAACTGGCAGGTGATGAGGTTCGTGTGCTCTAGCATTAGAACCATCATACACAAGGATGTGAATTACTTTGAAAGTTTCTCTGTCAGCTTTTAAACAACAATACATCACACACTGGTGCAAAAATGAATATACTTTGTGAGTGAGTATTCCATTATCAAACGTTACTGAAGTGCATCAACTTATAAGAAATCCTAACAGGTACATTTCTGTAACAAAACTAAATATATTGCAAGTATTGTTCTTCAATATTAACATTCCTCTTTAAAAACAAGCTAATCCGAGTTATGTACAATCATAGCTCGAGTTCACTTCCAGAGTTAAGTCCCTCAATAAATTGTAGGAGGCTGTAATATTGATCAAGGCTGGGAATAGTCTGTTTGAGATTAAACAAATGTAGTGCAAGAAAATATAGATCCCATTGATTTGTTTGCTATGGACTTAAGTTTCTTATAGAACTGACATTTATTAAAATTGACAATGCGATGTTAATAAACTGAGTCTGAGGGTTGGATTTCTGCAAAAACAGGAAGATTTTGAAGACCTTTAAACATGATAAGGGAATTTAGATGCAGCAGTCCCAGACCCATTTCTAACATTTTTTTGGCATCAGGAGGTAAAGAGCAGACTATGATTTACCCAAGAAGGAAATATAAACTTAGCAGGACCATTTAAACTTTCTGTTGAGTTCAAACAGAAAACATTTTTGTTGTTCCAAGGGCCTTAACCTTCCATGATGGACAGATAGAGAATCCTAAAGGTTGTATTGTCTATCTGGCGCCAAGGTTCAGAACATCTCTTCTGGACTGGAGAAGACATGGAGCAGGAAAGGAAGGGTTTCATTAATGTGGTTCACATAGGTATTGAAGACATAGATGAGGCTCAGCTGAGGGAGTTTGAGCAATTCAGGACCAAATTAAACACCAAAACCATAAAGGTAATAATTTACAGATTATTGTGCAAATTGATGTCAGGTAAATAAGGTGAGAGAGGTAAATGCACAATTTAAAAATGTAGTGGAGTAGATGGGTTCAAATTTCTAGAGCAGTGACACCAGTGCTGAGGAGAAAGAGCCTGAAACAGGCTTTCTTTGAACCAAGTTGGGACCAGTGCCCTGCTGAATCATATTACTATGGATGTAACAGGCCTAGCATATGATGAACGGCTAAAAATTCTGGGATTGTATTCACTAGAGTTTAGAAGGTTGAGGAGATATCTAATAGAAACTTACAAGATAATGTATGGCTTAGAAAGGGTGGACGCTGGGAATTTGTTTCCGTCAGGCAGGGATACTAGGATGCGGGGGCACAGTCTTAGAATTAGAGCGGGTCAATTTAAAATGGAAATGAGGAGACATTTCTTCAGCCAGAGAGTGGTGGGCCTGTGGAATTTATTGCCACGAAGCGCAGTGGAGGCCAGGACGTTAAATGTCTTCAAGGCATAGACTGATAAGACTGATAAGCAAGGAATTAAGGGATATGGGGAGAGTGTGGGTAAGTGACGTTGAAATGCCCATCAGCCATGATTGAATGACGGAGTGGACTCGATGGGCCGAATGGCCTTACTTCCACTCTTATGTCTTATGGTCTTATGTAGATAGGGTGATAGTCTAAATAATAGGAGGAAAGGTTCAATTGAAGGGAAGTTCTAAAAATCAAAAAGAAGCAATACAGTAGTAGTGTCCCTACATCTGAGCTGGGAGATGTAGATCCAAGTCCTGTCTGTTCCTGGAGAGTGTATAAACATCTCTGAACAGGTTGATTCTAAAATATTGGGGGTCCTCTTGTGATATAGTAGTAGTTTCTCTACTCCTGGACTGGAAGGCCTGAGTTCAATTCCCACCCGTTCCGGAGGTGTGTAATAGTTAGAATGTTTTCTAAAATCAAAACAAAATGAGAGAGAAGAGGTACAGGGTTGTGAAGTGGTGAAAAATAATCAGGAATTGGTAAAAATATATATATATATACAGAAGAATGCAGCAGATATTAGAACCCAATTAAATAATAATAGTAAGAAGGTAAGGTTATTTTATTTTACATGAGTGCGTGCAACGCACAAATAGAAATAAACAAATATGACTTGGTAGCCACTATGGAGATGTGGTTGCAGCTTAACCAAGACTGGGAACTCAAATTTCAAGGGTAATTGATGTTCCAAAAGGCTACGTAAATAGAAAAGGAGGTGGAGTAGCTTTGTTAACAAAGGACAGTATCAGTGCATTAATGAATAGTGATACAGGTGCAATCGATCATGATGGAGAATAGATCATGCTGTGTATGTTTCATGGACTGAGAGATCAAGACGGGACTTATCAAGAATGGTTAGATAGGTTAGACCTTTATTTATTAAAGTTTAGAAGACTGGAGTGAACTTATTGTAACATAAAAGATTCTGAGGTGGCTTGACAGAGTAGATGTTGAGAAGATGTTTCCACTAATGGAGAAACCTTGATGCCCCATTTACTTTCACTATTTATTCCTTTGCTTTATACACGTTATGAGATTTTTGTACAGAAGTACCAAATGGGGGGATAAGTACAGAATAAAGGATACACATTTGAAATTGAGATGCAAAACAATTTCTTCACTCAGAGGGTAGTGAATATCTGGAATACACTATCCTAGAGAGTTGTTAAATTGGAAAGGGCTCAGAAAAGATTTACTAGGATGTTGCTGCAACTGGAGAGTTTCAGTGATAAGGAGAGGTTGGATGCACTGAGATTTTTTTTCACTGGAGTGTAGGAGGTTGAGGGGTGACCTTAAAGAGGTTTATAAAATCATGAAGGTCACGGATAAGTTGAATAGCGAAGGTCTTTTCCCTAAGGTAGAGGAATTCAAAATTAGAGGGCATATTTGTAGGGTGTGAGGAGAAAGATTTAAATCTGACCTGGAAGGCAACATTTTCACACAGGCAGTGGTTTGTATGTGGAATGAAATGCCAGAGGAAGTTGAAAGTGTGGGTACAGTTACAACATTTAAAAGACCTATGGAAATGAATAGGAAAGGTTTAGAGGGATATTGGCCAAATGCAGGCAAGTGGCACAGCTCCAGCTCAGCGACCAAACTTACATCCAGAACCTCAATCTGAGCTACAAATCTTTTCAAAACTCATTGGCACTAGTTTAGTTTGGGAAACTTAGTCTGCGTGGGCGAGTTGGACAGAAGGGTATGTTTCCATGCTGCATAACTCCATTCTTTTATCTATGATTCTAGGAACTATGTTTTGTCAATTTGTTGATGCCCCATTTACTTTCACTATTTATTCCTTTGCTTTATACACGTTATGAGATTTTTGTACAGAAGTACCAAATAGATATTTTGCTAAACTAGAAACAAGAAATTGCTATAAATGTTCACTAAGACTCCTCTGACAGCACCTTCCAACCTCTACCACCAAACAGGACAAGGACTGCCAATGTGTGAGAGAATGATGTTGTGATGTTTCCTCCAAAACTCACACCATCCTGATTTGGAACCATATCACAGCGCCTGTGTAGTCACTGGGTCAAAATCCTGGAAATCCCTTTGAAACAGCATAATGTCCCCATTCTCAAGGACTACAGCAGTTCAAGAAAGCAGCTCACCATATTTTCTCCAGAACAATTAGGGATGTGCAAGAAGCACTCCCCTGGCTGTTAATGCCAATGTCAACAGAAGAATAAAGATCTGGTAACATCTTCAACAAAGTTTACCTTTCAGGTTAATAACCCTTTATCAAAATTTAGCTGAGTTTTTTGTGGATTGACATTTAGAATTATTTGTCTATGATCATCCTTAGTATTTTTTAGAAAATATATTAAATGGAAGACATTTAGTTTTAAGTTAAAAAGATATTTCTTATCCAATATACAACATTGATGAGGCCACATTTAAGATGTAATGTGGAGTATGTGGCATTAAATCTTCCAAACAGCACTGATATGATACATTGTAGAGATGGAAAAGGAAGGTCAGAGTAGAGAGACAAAAATGATTCCAACGTAAATTGTTCCACAAGGAGTCACGGGGTGATTGTTGTCAAGTAGGGAAAAGAATATGATTTCAAGTCCAAGTATTTAAAATAAGTAAATGCATAGGCAATGTAGATGTAATTTCAACCGAATGGACATATGTACAATCTTAATGAGCCTCAAAAGAGTGTGCAGGTTTGAATAATGATTTCCTCCTCAAAGTTTAGTGAATATATGGCGTAGAGTCCCAGCAAAATAAAACTGTGATGACTAACTATTTCAAAGAAAGAATCAGTAAATACGTGTCAAGAAATAGGATTGTGGATTGTAGAAATATTAAAGACTCAAATGTGCAATATCACCAACACTGAGGAAATATCATTTGTTAATAAGAGAACACCAGTACACAGTGGAATAATAGAAACAAATGGAAATTTAATTTGCTAATGTTAAGTGTTTGTACTTGCCTGTCAGAGGTGTAGATTTCATAAATTGAACTTCCTGATGCAGAGATTTCTGACATAATGTTCCATTGTAAAGGGGGAAAAAATAATAAAAGACATGCTAAACATTTCTACCAAAACTGCACAAAAGTACTATTTTATGAAATCTATCACATGACTGAACCACGTGGGTTAAGTTTAAATATAGTTTGAATAAATGCTTTCTTGTGATTTTTAAAGTTGTTCTTAAGATGTAGGAGCAAGCCAGTATTTATTACACATCCATAATTACTATAAAACCATGTGGGTGTAGTGCTTCCCAGCAGAAATTTGAGCACTGTCAGAGCAAAATGCAAAATCTTACCTTGGGATTCATCCTTCCTCTGCCTTTCTCTCCTGGCCTCTTGCATTAGAATGATTAGTATTTTAAAGTTTTGTTTTGTGTTTAATCGCTAAGATAGCATAACATTGCTGTGAAAGTAAAGGAAATTTCTCTACAATTTATGTGTTGTAGTATGCATTTTATGTAATAACACTTTTTACCTCCATGCATCAAAATAGAAAATAAATATCACACAGCCAACATAATGATCTATTTTATTGCTCTTTTATCCATCAATAACAAAATTTGAATTTATGTAGTCCCTTATCATGTTGCAATGTCTCAAAGGAATTTGTGCACTTAATTTCTTTTGGAACACTGTAATTGTTAGACAAATAGATGTGGTAGAAATTCAATATCAGCAGTATTCCATAGACAGACAAAAATTAACACTCAAGTCGTGTGGTTTGTTATAATGGCCTGAAGTTTTCCAGATTCCAGGTAATCAGGAACTTTAACACAAGTATATGAAAGAAATGGAAGGTCTTATGGCATAGTGATAGTGTCCTGACCTCTCGTAGATCTCACCTGCCCCAGTGACATGATGAAACATATCTGAATAGATTGATTAAAATAACTATACAATAATTGTCATTCACTGGCTAATGATGAACACCCCTTACAAATGACATACCTGCATGGTGAACCAACTGGTGGTGTTGTGGTGCATTGAAGGCCACACGTTTTTATGTCTTTGCTTCCTCCTGACTGCAAGATATTGTCCAATAATATCAGTTCAATATTCTTGTGGCTAGTCAAGCTTGTGTTATAAATCTAGTCAACATGGTGCAAAAAGAACAGCTTGTAACACAATCTCATCAATTCCTCTGTTTTCTTCCAAACGACTTTAATCAAGTGGCTCAGAAAGAACTAGTGAGCAGTTACAAGCATTGAAACCACCAGCTGAGAAGTTATTCCAACAGTGACCAATTTACAGTTCGACAATGTACAGAAACATTGAAGGAATAATTGTATTATACTGAATTCATTAAAGGGTCATTGTCACTCCCTTGGAGAGCTGTAAAGTTGATCTCAGCTCCTAAAACAATCCTGTCATCTGATGAGAGTGCTCACTTCATATTATGCCACATGGCTTTTCATGTGAGAAAAAAATGATTTTTGTTGAGACATGCTATGATGTATGATCATTAACATGAGACTCTTCTGGATGAACAGTTTATTCATTTTACATGGGAATATATTAGTGCTTCTCAAACAATCTGAATAAAAGTGAAACCATACAAGGGTAGGATAAAAGGGCAGGATCTGTGAGATGACAGACCCAGAATTTAATGACACCAGCCAGCATTCCAGTTTGCAGGAAGCCAAGAAGTAATTAAGACGATTTTCATGCAGTATCTGCTGGAGTTATCCAACCAGAGCCGAGGCCCCGTACTAGGATTTTAAAAATGGCCAGCGAGAAGAGGTGACCACCAGGTGGGAGATGGCGAGGAGGCACGAACAGTTAAGATCCCCCACTGCACCCACGATCCTCATGTAGCTGCAGCTATGGCTACTGACTGTCCAGAGGATTGGTTCGTCCTTCACTATCAACACAAGGCAGCTTTGGGTAATTTTAAATCAAATTTAATTTACCTTATAGTCAGAAGAAACCCTTACATACATTCCTCTTTTTCTCACTATCTCTCACATGATCAGTAAATTTTACATGAAATGGTTGAGCTGGCAATCTAATATCATTGAAGGACCTGTTATTTGTCCTCCAAACTGAACAACCCTATACTCTTGGTTTTTAATTTGATAGCGAGTGGACCCTCTGCCCACTAATTGGGCAGTTGGCCAAAAATCACTGGGTGACTATTTCCAACCCTGTGCAGAGTCAACTTGGCAATCAATCAGCACCCCTTTTCTCCTCTAATGTAAGTTGTTGCAATCTTTTGAAATTTGACTTCTTGTCAGGACAAGATGAGCAACTTTGACAGCAATGTTCACATTTGGTACAACCAAGTGACTATTAGTAGAACACTGAGTACTGTGTTATTGGAGGAGCTCACACCAATTCTTTGATTTAAAACAGAGTGCTGTTGGACATTTACAATTATGCTTTGTGAAGGTTTGTAGCTCAGGTTGAGGTTTAGGGTGTAGGTTTGCTCGCTGAGCTGTAGGTTTGAAATCCAGACGTTTCATTACCTGGCTAGGTAACATCATCAGTGGCGCCCTCCAAGTGAAGCGAAGCTGTTGTCTCCTGCTTTCTATTTGTATCTTTCTCCTGGATGGGGTTCCTGGGGTTTGTGGTGATGTCATTTCCTGTTCGTTTTCTGAGGGGTTGATAGATAGCATCTAGATCTATGTGTTTGTTTAAGGTGTTGTGGTTGGAGTGCCAGGCCTCTAGGAATTCTCTGGTATGTCTTTGCTTAGCCTGTCCCAGGGTAGATGTGTTGTCCCAGTCGAAATGGTGGTTTTTTTCATCCGTGTGTAGGGCTACGAGGGAGAGAGGGTCGTGTCTTTTGTGGCTAGCTGGTGTTCATCAATCCTGGTGGCTAACTTTCTTCCTGTTTGTACTACGTAGTGTTTGTGGCAGTCCTTGCATGGACTATAAAATTCCTAGAGAATTCCTAGAGGCCTGGCACTCCGACCACATCACCATAAACAAACACATAGATCTCGATGCCATCTATCAACCCCTCAGAAAATGAACAGGAAATGACATCACCACAAACCCCAGGAACCCCATCCAGGAGAAAGATATAAATAGAAAGCAGGAGCGAACAGCTTCGCTTCACTTGGAGGTCGCCACTGATGATGTTACCTAGCCAGGTAATGAAACGTCTGGATATCAAACCTACAGCTCAGTGAGCAAACCTACACCCTAAACAATTATGCTGTAGATTTGAAAGGCATTTGAGCAGAAAATTGCTCAGTCATAGGGTTTTCTTTCAGTTCCTCTTGCATGACAGCATGACAGCACTGAATCAGATGCAGTAGAGGGGAAAACCTATTTGAAGAGAAAGGAAGAGAGACAGATCAGCTGAAGGCATACACAATTAGAGGACTTCAGAAAGCATTCTCCTTTCTGCAGCTCAGCCAAGAGTTGTGTTCAAGTTGGATGGAATTCACCAAAGAGATTCTGCAATGAACTGTGTGCATCTTCTAACCAGACTTAGAGCTGGAAGAGCAGGGCTGGTTGGCATTGCCCATTGGCTATCAAAGTCACCTTGCACCTCACCCAAGACTGGAAATTAGGGCAGTGTTAAAATATTCCAATTTGCTACCTATTGCTGCACAGAAGTCAGTAAAGTCCTGCACCCAAAGAGAAGGGAACTTTATTGTTCTCTTCCTAAGTGAAGAAGGAAGAGTACAAACAAGGCTTTACAGAATTATTAGGCTTGCCAATAGTGCAGAACGGCATTGATTTTGGTTGTGCGAACACACCCAGAGCAAAATATCGGTGAACACTTGTTATCCTAGCAGCAGTCACAATGCACTGTCTCACACCAGAAATCTTTTTTTTGCATCGCTATTTCAAAACACAGAGTAGCTGCTCAGTAGCAAAAGCTCTCCACTATATATTGTATTTACTGACTTCCTTCTATCAACGACAGGAAATTCTCTGACAGTGAGATCCATGTTGCAATGAGAAATGTCTTGAAGGAAATCATCACCTTCTTTAGCTCTCTGGACTGCTAGGGAAGAGCCCTCCAATAATTGCCAGAGCGTATCTCACAAATTGTAAATTCTTGTTCTAGCCTCTACAACATGGCAAAGGTCAAAGCACAAACTTTACCACCAAACATTTGGTGAAAACCTCAGGAAGTGAAGAAGGAGGAGGAAGGGAGAAGGCATCCTGAACAACATCATGCGAGAAGAAATGTACTTGCATCTTATCAGACTTTAGTTCTCATGGAAACTTTTAAGCATCACCACTGGTCCATATTTTCCCATCCTTCTGTTATGGACCACCACAGCATGTTCTGGCCAATATTGTGAAGCATGATAATGGATGGACACTTCTCCTACAGCTGTGAAGGTCACTGCAACGTTAAAGATCTGTATGACCAAAGCCTTCAGGTCAGCATATAGGTGTAACTTAGCAGTTAATTCCTGTACAGACCAGTGTCTGAGCCATATTTTCCAGAGGAAATCCCTTTGGTGGTTTCCCAAGGGGAGAGTGACAACACGTGAAAAAAACATTGAATGTTTCCTTCTTGAGAGGCTTCCAAAAATTGCAGAACATTGGAACTCAAATCCATGGATTGACCATGGTCCCATTCATCTACAGTAATGGATGCTAATGTCATAAATCTAGTTATTTCAGACAGCAGAAATATGATCTTGTGTAATCATGCTAATTGTCAGTCACATTTCCAACTACCTGCATCATGACAGTACTGAAGTAATCATTACAGTTTTATTGGAAAATTAGCATATGACTCCAATAAAAATACTCTTGCAGTAAATAAAATGAAGTTGTGACACTGCTTAGCAACTAGTGCTTGAGCCATACCAGCTAGCACCCACTTATCCCTTTCTACTGACAATCTATCCTTCTGACGGACTTCTCAGATCACCTGAGATTTCAAGGTCAGGTGTAATATTCTTGTTCAACGCTGTTATGGTACAGTGAAGAAATATTACAAAGAGTCCATAATATGCACTTGTTGCAGTCCTTTGCTGAAAATGTGTTGCTGGAAAAGCGCAGCAGGTCAGGCAGCATCCAGGGAACAGGAGAATCGACGTTTCGGGCATAAGGCCTTCTTCAGGAATCATTTGCACCAAACATACTTTACAACTTTATTTTTTCTCAGGTGTTGCCAATTAATATTTAATTTGATCCACTTCTGAATGAGTGAAGCCTTTGCCACCAAAGTGTCTATAATCATCATGGCAGTCCCTTCAGATCATTGCATAATTTCCTCCCAGGTTTGTGCCTACACGTGATGGAAGTGGTTTACTTATCAACATCCATCTTTATATTTTGCACCTGTGATTTTAGAAGTGGGATTTGGAACACTAAACAGTAACAACATGCACTTACATAGCAGTGCCAAGGATTCGCAACTGAAATCTATAATATACAACATATACATGATGCACTTACAACTGGCACATCCCAATTTTCTAACTATCAACCAACCATCCATCCTTGTACATTTTTCAAAATGGATTCGCCATGTGAATTCCAGTGACAGGAAACATTAAGGTTAAGCCAGTCCCTATTAACAACTCAGATGCACATGCATAAATTAATGTAGCCCCAGTTTCCCCAACTCAGAAACTTGGGACTAATAAGCTGAGCTGGAAGTCACAAAGCAGTTTAGAAAATGCATTTGGATAGAATAGAGATTTAATTGAGCGAGAGATCATTGATTGATAGAGAATTTCTAGACAATAAAACTGCACTCCTGCCTCTTGTGAATTGAGAATGAGATATTGTAATAGCATGGTAATTGCATTGAAATTACATCTTCTGTGGATTCAGTTGGCAGGCTGATGATTCCTGTTTGAAAACAAAATGGGCAATGAAATGCCACTAAGGTGATAGAATATAATCCATTGCAGTGGTTACAGTGAACCTGTTTATGAATTTTAAATATGCTGCCTTTGTATAAAAGCTTATATACAAAAACTGGAACCCTGAAATAGTTTTTGTAATACAATGGGCAGCATCGTATTGTCACTGTCTCAAATTGCCTCTGCCTCAGCCTCAGGCTGTTCTAAACTCGTTAAAATGATAGGCTCTGGAGGTGAGTCAGGAGACAAAGTCTTGATTTGACACAAAAGCTGTGTAGGTATTTTGAGATAAATGACACCTGTCCATGCCTGTAATCACCTCATACTTTTTGGTGAGGAACTCTTGATGTCATGGGGGTGATCAAATTGAGATCTTGAAAGAAAAGAAGAAAAATTCAAGAAAGATCCAAGATGTTCTAGTTTATTTTCTGGTCAACCACTTATCCTCTTGGTATATTTGACGCATTGTGCAAAAGAAAGGAGTGATCAGTTCATTAAATGGTAGGTTATACATTTAGATTGGGGGACAGTTAGCCCAGGTGGCTTGCACATATTCCCCAATAATGTCATGATGTGGGTGTGCTGGTGTTAGACTGGAGTAGGCAAAGTCAAAAATCACACGCCATTGGGTTATAGTTTAACAGATTTATTTGAAACGGCAAGCTTTCAGAAGCCGCGCTCCTTCTCAGGCAGCCAGTGACAACAGCACAAGTTTGATTCCTGATTGAACTGAAGTAGAATTCACCAAAGGGAAAATACTTCAGCTGCTAGAAATCTGAAACAAGAACTGAAAAAAGGGCTGGAAAATCTCAACAGGTCAGGTAGCATCTATGGTGAAAAACAGAGCAAATGTTTCAGTTCAATGATCTTTCATCAGAATGGCTGTGATGATGTCATTGACCTGAGACAGATGGCACCTCCCTTGTCCTATTGTGAGCTCACCAATAATGGAAATGCACATCACTGCTGTGACTTTCTGTGATTTTCACTGCCAGTATTGTATTTAATGCCCAGCTATGCACAGGTCAATTGCTACCAATCGGAATTTTAAAAAGGGATTGCCACTGAAGGCCAAGGTGAGGAGAGATGATTGTACTCGAAGTTTTGAAGCTTTGGAATTCTCTACCCAGAGGACTGTGGACGCTCAGGCTTTGAGTTTATTTGAGGTCAAGATTGATAAATTGCCAATTACCTGTGTCGTGCAAGGTTATGCGGTTGGGGTGAGTAAAAGGCATTGACAGGTTCAATCAGTTATGATCATATTAACTAGTAGGGAAGACATAATGGCTGAATGGAACTCTTGTTCTTATGTTCCTATATCCCAGCCTTTCACAATTCACATAGTGGGAGTGAAGTGAAAAAGGACAACTCCTGAGTGCGCATAGGTGGCGTGAATATCACTTTATTGGATGTAGAAGATAACATTTGTAAATGTATTGCTACTTTACATCACCATCTGTTTGACTGTCATTGTAACTACAGCTACAAGAGCAAGCCACTGAGGATAATTCTCCTCAGCACCGCACCGTGTTAAATCCTTGTCAAAGGGAGTGATACTCTTTCCCAAGCATCCAGCAAAACATAACATCTTTCATTGTTCAATAAGGGAGCACAATTGTTTTTTTTACTGTTCATTTGTGGAATGAGGCTAATATTTATTGCCCAACTCTATATAAGCTGACCACAAAAACAAACATTGCTATGGATCTGGAGTCACATATAGGCCAGACCTGATAAAGATGACAGATTTCCTTCTCTAAAGGACATTGCTGAACTAGATAGGCTACTCATAAAACTGATTCCTTGATTGCTATCTGTTGAGCTTTAAGTTCAGATGTTTTATGTTGAATTCCTATTCAAGATGGAGCTCGAGGGGACCAAGCAGCAAACTTGACTGCTCTGATATTTGTCTGGGGAAATGAGGCCATGCAATTTCTCTCCACGGTGTGGGAAAATAGCAAACGACATAGAAATGAGGCAAGAATAAGTAAAAATTAGGTTTTAATATTGGCAAATAGGTCTGTTGCCTCCCACTAGTGAGATTCCTATCTCTTTATTTTGACAAAGAAATTAATGTTTCCGATCTTGGCATATTTTCCCACCTGCCTTGCAATTGCCCACGTTAGTCAATGGCTGGGAAAATTCTGCCATTAGAAATATCTCCAGAGTGTTAGACAGTGAATGTTGTACTACATAATTTCACCACTTCACCCATCGGTCAAAAGCAGCAGAACTGGATTTTTTTTTCTCTCCAGATGAGCCATCTAGTTTAATCTTACTCCTGCAGTCTTTTTTTTAATATATTCCTCTTCAACTAATTTTGGACTGAATTTGGTAACTACAGTGCATAATGGAAAATTTCACAATCCAGATATCTTTATTTCCTTTTGGATTATTTTACAAGTGTATCCTGAAGAACTTAAACAAACTCCCCTTATTCTCATGAAGGATAACCTTAACTTTTGAATATATATATTCTTTCCATAAAAGGATGCCAAAGCAGCAGAGAATGGGCCGGGTGCACATGGGAGTACATTTACCACTCCACACAACTGAAGGGTCCATAGTTAACCTGCCCACTTGATGCCTGGGTACGTTGCAGCAATACAATACTGGGGCAACCTTGAGTCAAAGTGCAACCTTCACCCTCATCTGGAAAGAAATATCACAATAAAATGTGCCAGCTAATTTGCAACTCAACAGCACCAGGATTAAGTAGCATCCACTGCTGGGACTGCAGTAGTCCTTGAAGAAGCAGAA
This sequence comes from Chiloscyllium plagiosum, assembly GCF_037043375.1. Classification (NCBI taxonomy): domain Eukaryota; kingdom Metazoa; phylum Chordata; class Chondrichthyes; order Orectolobiformes; family Hemiscylliidae; genus Chiloscyllium; species Chiloscyllium plagiosum. The sequence continues at coordinate 63,616,787 of NW_028270143.1, read as the reverse complement.
GACTGATGTATCTTGGAATTCAGGCAATCTGAAAACTTTACCTGACTGACTGCAGTGAGGGGCGGAGATTTGGGATGTGGTTTTAGAGATGAGGGGCCTGTTTTAAAGAGGATTAATTTTGGGGGATGATGATAGCTTTGCTGGACACAGGGGACCTTGCCCTGCCTTGCCTGATAGTAGCAAATGTAGTGAAAACTGAGGGCTGCTCCTTACATCTACCTTCTCTGCTGCAAGTATTAGAGAAGCAGATACAGCATGAGGCCCTCACAAGGTCATTAATTGGAGTAAATAAGATTGTATAGTTGATGCTATAATCAAATGATCCATGAGCTTATTAACTGTCAAAGCAGGCTCGGGAGGCAAAATTACCTATTATGGCTTCAAATTTGTAAGTTCATTTATTTGCATGTTGTGGTCCTTAATTAGCCTAAAGGCAGGCAGACTGCTTTACTCACCCACCATAACCTGGAGGGTGTGTTGGGGATGAGGTAGAAGGCACTGGGAGAGCATCCACTCTATTTTGCGAGCCCCCTCACCCTCATGCCAGCAGCGAATGTGAAGGATGAAGTGGAGGATTATAAAATACAGTGCAATATTTCAACTGCAGTTTAACTTAAGGCCCAGCAAACAAAGTTCACATTTTCATTTTGTACTTTCTTTCGAATGCCTCGAGAATTAAAAGCCAAAGATTAGATTCCCTCCAGTATGGAAACAGGCCCTTCAGCCCAACAAGTTCACACTGACCCTCCGAAGATTAAACTACCCAGACCCATCCCCCTACCCTATATTTCCCCTTGACTAATGCAGCTAACACTGTGGGTAATTTAGCATGGCCAATTCACCTGGTCTGCACATCTTTGGATTGTGGAAGGAAACCGACGCAGACACAGGCAAACTCCACAGACAGTTGCCCAAGGCGGGCATTGAACCCAGGTCTCTGGTGCTGTGAGGCAGCAGTGCTAACTACTGAGACACTGTGCCACAAAGATCTGTTTGACCTGTCATTGTATGATCTATTTTGTTTATACTTTTAATGACCTGTGTATCTTCATGTTATTAACTCTCTGCTTCCCAAATGGCTAGGTTTCCAACTCCTATTCCAACGTCCAAAATATATTTCATTGTATTTCTGCATATATCTGCACATGTTTTTCTTCGCCCTCTTTTTTGGCCTTTCCACTTCCCTTTTAGATGTTTAAAATTCTTGTTAAAGTTTGGCACATCTTCCTCCATGTGATGTCATCAGCAAATTTTAAGACTGTACACAAAACTCACGACTTTGGGTCACTTGACAAGAGAAATTGAGAGTTTGTCAAAAATGAAAAAGGAGGCAAATATAAGGTTTAGGAAATTAAAGACAGACAGGGCACTCAAAGAATACAAAGATAACAGGAAAGAACTCAAACAAGGAATTAGGAAGACTAAAATGGGCTATGAAATGTCTTTGGCAAACAGGATTAAGGAAATTTCTAAAGCATTTTATACTTATATAAGGAGCAAGAGGGAAAAGTTCACTCAAAGGAGTGAATTTACGCATAGAGCTGGAGGAAGTGGCTGAGGTCCTTAACAAATACTTTGCGTTGGTATTCACAAAAGAGAAAGACATGGTGAATGGTGAATTTTGGGATAGGTATGATGATATTGTAGGGCATGTCAACATAAAAGAAAGAAATCGATATGAAAACATGTTGGGTGTTTTGAAAAGCTAATACTACTTCAATGACAAGCCCCAGATCCTAATGGGATCTATCCCAGAATGCTGAGAGAGGCAGGTGAGGAAATTGTTGAGACTTAGTATGAAGTCTTTGTATCCTCTTTAGTCACAGAAGAGGTACCTGAGGACTGGGGATTAGCCAGTGTTGTTCCTTTGTTTAGGAAATGCAACAGGGATAATCCAGGAAATTTCAGACCAGTCCGCTTTATATCAGTAGTAGAGAAATTATTGGATAAGATTCTTAGGGATAGGAATTACTCACATTTGGAAAAATATAGACGTATTAGTGATAGCCTCCATGGCTTTGTGAGAGAAGGTCATTTCTCACAAATGTAATAGACAAAGACAACTGATGAGGATAGGGTGATAGATGTTCTTGATATGGACAAGGACTTTGACAAGGTTCGTCATGGCAGGTTGATACAAAAGTTAAAGTCACATGAGTTGGTAAGTTAGATGTGGAACTCACTTAGGCATAGAAGACAGAGAGTGGCAATGGAAGGGTATTTTCTGATTGGAGATCTGTGCCCAGCAGTGGTTCTGCCAGGGTCAGTACTGGGACCCCTGTCATTAGTAATATAAATAAATATAAATGAGGAGAATATAGGTGGCCTGCTTTATATGGCTGTGGACAAAAAAGATTGGGAGAGCTGCAGATAGTGAGGAGGATTGCCAGAGGATACAGCAGATATAGGGAGAGGCTGGAGATATAGGGAAACAAATGGCAGATGGAGTTTAGTCCAGACAAATGTGATATGATACATTTTGAAGACCTAATGCAGGAAGGAGGAATACAGGGAATGGCAAGAACCCAGAGTAATATTAACATAGAGAGGGATTTAAGTGTATAAGTCCACAGTTGGCAACACATAACATTTTCAAGAAGGCATTAGGCATGCTTGCCTTCATTGGTCAAGTCTTCAAGTTAAAACAAATCTGGCAAGTTATGTTGCAAATCACACAAAATCAGGTTATAGTCTAACAGGTTGATTTGGAAGCACCTCCAAGTCATGCTGCCAGTGCATAGACTTTATTTAAGCTACATTTGGAATATAGTGTACCATTCTGGTCTTCACAAACCAGAAGGATATAGAGGATTTGTATTGAATTGAATTGAATTGAATTTAGTGTCACATGTACCGAGGCACAGTGAAAAGCTTTGTCTTGCCAGCAATACTGGCAGATCACAGAGTTAAATAGCATAGATAGTAAATAAGAGGTAAACAGGAGTAAAAACAAAATCATAGGTACAGGCGAATGTTAAAAGTTTGTGAGTCCATTCAGTATTCCAAAAACAGCAGGGTAGAAACTGTTGCGAAACCGACTGGTGTGTGTGTTCAGGCTTCTGTACCTTCTCCCCGATGGTAGAGGTTGTAGAAAAACATTGCCAAAGTGTGATGGATCTTTGAGAAAGCTGGCGACCTTTCCTTGACAGCAGTCCTTGTAATAGATTCTGTAGCTGGGAGGTTGGCATTTGTGATTGTCCAGACCGAGTTCTCCACTCTCTGTAACCATCTCTGATCCCAATGGCATATCCAGACAGAATGCTCTCGTTGGCGACCTACAGAAGTTGGCAAGGGTATTCGCTGACTTGCCAAAGTTCCTCAGCTGCATGAGGAAGAAGAGACTTTGTTGGGCCTGTGTAACCAGTGCACATGAAGTGTCCAAGAAAGCTTGTTGTGGATGACCACTCCAAGGAGCTTGACACTCTCCACCTCTGTGCTGTTAATGTGTAGGGGGGCATGAGTATCATCCCGCCGAAAATCAATAATGAGTTCTTTCGTTTTGCTGGCATTGAGAGTTAGTTCTCAACACCCCATTTTTCCAGGTCTCCCACTTCCCGTCTGTAATCTGTTTCGTCGCCATCTGAGATTCGACCGACTATGGTGATGTCATCAGCGAACTTGTAAATGGCATTAGTCTGGTATTTGGCGACACAGTCATGGGTATACAGTGAGTACAGTAATCAGTGTCAACAGAAAGGTGTTAAAGGATACATTTGTAAAACAAAAGAGACAAGAAAATCTACAATGGGACACGTTGCTATCTAATCAGCTGTATTATCGTGTACAGCACTCTCATCATAATGCTCTGTGATATAGCATGACCTCCAATATCTACACTTTATAGCTCCCTTCACAATAAAGAGTCTGCATAAATTAGAGTTTTTACATTGCAAAAGCCCTAAAGAATGTAACAGAACTGCGGCTTATTGTGCAGGCAATCATTTAAGGTTCCACGTTGCTATTAAGTATTGTTCTACTACCAAGAATTGTACTTTATCAGAGCATGATAAACATTTTAATCTTTGGATTGTGTGTGAATAATTTTCTTTCTGTCTTGGAAGAGTTTGCCAATGGTCTGTGGCCCTTTGTCAAATACTCTCCGTTCTAAGATGCTGAAATAACTGAAAATAGAGCTAAAATAAAGCATGAACTGCAGACACTGGAGATCAGAAACAAAAACAAAATGTTATAGAGTGATAGAGTCATAGAGATGTACAGCGTGGAAACAGACCCTTCGGTCCAACCCGTCCATGCCGACCAGATATCCCAACCCAATCTAGTCCCACCTGCCAGCACCTGGCCCATATCCCTCCAAACCCTTCCTATTCATATACTCATCCAAATGCTTCTTAAATGTTGCAATTGTACCAGCCTCCACCACTTCCTCTGGCAGCTCATTCCATACACGTACCACCCTCTGCATGAAAACGTTGCCCCTTAGGTCCCTTTTATACCTTTCCCCTCTCACACTAAACCTATGCCCTCTAGTTCTGGACTCCCCAATCCCAGGGGAAAGACTTTGTCTATTTATCCTGCCCATGCCCCTCATAATTTTGTAAACCTCCATAAGGTCACCCCTCAGCCTCCAGGGAAAACAGCCCCAGCCTGCTCAGCCTCTCCCTATAGCTCAAATCCTCCAACCCTGGCAATATCCTTGTAAATCTTTTCTGAACCCTTTCAAGTTTCACAACATCTTTCCGATAGGAAGGAGACCAGAATTGCACGCAATATTCCAACAGTGGTCTAACCAATGTCCTGTACAGCCGCAACATGACCTCCCAACTCCTGTACTCAATACTCTGCCCAATAAAATAAAGCATACCAAACGTCTTCTTTACTATATCCTATCTACCTGCGATTTCACTTTCAAGGAGCTATGAACCTGTACTCCAAGGTCTCTTTGTTCAGCAACAATCCCTAGGACCTTACCATTAAATGTATACGTCCTGCTAAAATTTGCTTTCCCAAAATGCAGCACCTCGTATTTATCTGAATTAAACTCCATCTGCCACTTCTTAGCCCATTGGCCCATCTGGTCAAATCCTGTTGTAATCTGAGGAAACCCTTTTTGCTGTCCACTACACCTCCAATTTTGGTGTCATCTGCAAACTTACTAACTCTACCTCTTATGCTGATATCAAAATCATTGATATAAATGATGAAAAGCAGTGGACCCAGCACCAATCCTTGTGACATACCACTGGTCACAGGCCTCCAGTCTGGAAAACAACCCTCCACTACCACCCTCTGTCTTCTACCTTTGAGCCAGTTCTGTATCCAAATGGCTAGTTCTCCCTGCATTCCGTGAGATGTAACCTTGCTAATCAGTCTCCCATGGGGAACCTTGTCAAACGCCTCATTGAAGTCCACATAGATCACATCTACTGCTCTGCCCTCATCATTCCTCTTTTGTTACTTCCTCAAAAAACTCAATCAAGTTTGTGAGACACTATTTCCCACGCACAAAGCCATGTTGACTATCCATAATCAGTCCTCGCCTTTCCAAATACATGTACGTCCTGTCCCTCAGGACTCCCTCCAACAACTTGCCCACCAGGCTCACTGGTCGATAGTTCCCTGGCTTGTCCTTACCGCCCTTCTTAAACAGTGGCACCACATTTGCCAAACTCCAGTCTTCTAACACCTCACCTGTGACTATCGATGATACAAGTATCTCAGCAAGAGGCCCAGCAATCACTTCTCTAGCTTCCCACAGAGTTCTAGGGTACACCTGATCAGGTCCTGGGGATTTATCTTTTTTTTCCATTTCAAGGCATCCAGCACTTCCCCCTCTGTAATTTGGACATTTTACAAGGTGTCACATTCTATTTCCCTACAGTCTATATCTTCCATGTTCTTTTCCACAGTAAATACTGATGCAAAATACTCGTTTAGTATCTTCCTGATTTTCTGCGGTTCCACACAAAGGCCGCCTTGCTGATCTTTGAGGGGCCCTATTTTCTCCCTTTTGTCCTTAACGTATTTGTAAAAACCTTTTGGATTCTCCTTAATTCTATTTGCCAAAGCTATCTCATGTCCTCTTTTTACCCTCCTGATTTCCCTCTTAATTATACTCCTACTGCCTTTATACTCTTCTAAGGATTCACTGGATCTGTCCTGTCTATACCTGACATATGCTTCCTTTTTCTTAACCAAACCCTCAATTTCTTTAGTCATCCAGCATTCCCTATACCTACCAGCCTTTCCTTTCACCCTAACAGGAATATGCTTTCTCTGGATTCTCGTTATCTCATTTCTGAAGGCTTCCCATTTTCCAGCCGTCCCTTTATCTGCAAACATCTGCCCCCAATCAGCTTTTGAATGTTCTTGCCTAACACTGTCAAAATTAGCCTTTCTCCAATGTAGAACTTCAACTGTTAGATCTGGTCTATCCTTTTCCATCACTATTTTAAAACGAATAGAATTATGGTCGCTGGCCCCAAAGTGCTCCCCCACTGACACCTCAGTCACCTGCCCTGCCTTATTTCCCAAGCGTAGGTCAAGTTTTGCACCTTCTCTAGTAGGTACATCCACATACTGAATCAGAAAATTGTCTTGTACACACTAAACAAATTCCTCTCCATCTAAACCTTTAACACTATGGCAGTCCCAGTCTATGTTTGGAAAATTACAATCCCCTACCATAATCACCCTATTATTCTTAAAGATAGCTGAGCTCTTCTTACAAGTTTGTTTCTCAATTTATCTCTGATTATTAAGAGGTCTATAATACAATCCTAATAAGGTGATCATCCCTTTCGTATTTCTCAGTTCCACCCAAATAACTTCCCTGGATGTATTTCCAGGAATATCCTCCCTCAGCACAGCTGTAATGCTAACCCTTATCAAAGATGCCACTCCCCCTCCTCTCTTGCCTCCCTTTCTATCCTTCCTGTAGCATTTGTATCCTGGAACATTGAGCTGCTAGTCCTGCCCATCCCTGAGCCATGTTTCTGTAATTGCTTTGATATCCCAGTCCCATGTTTCTAACCCTGTTAGGCCCCTTGCATTGAAATAAATGCAGTTTAATTTATTACTCCTACCTTGTCCCTGCCTGCCCTGACTGTTTGACTCGCTTCTGTTCTCAACTGTACCCATCTCAGATTGACCTCTTTCCTCACTATCTCCCTGGGTCCCACACCCCCCCCCCCCCACCTTACTAGTTTAAATCCACCTGAGTATCTCCAGCAAATTTCCCTGCCAGTATGTTAGTCCTCTTCCAATTTAGGTGCAATCCGTCCTTCTTGTGCAGGTCAGTTCTACCCCAAAAGAGATTCCAATGATCCAAAAATGTGAATCCTTCTCCCATACACCAGCTCAGCAGGTCTGACAGCATCTGAAGAGAGGAAAACAGAAATAATAGTTCAAGTCCAGTGGCCCTTCATCACTGTACTCAATGTTAACTCTGTTTTCCTCTTCAGAGATTCTGCCAGATCTGCTGAGTTTCTCCAGCACTTCCTGTTTTAGTTTCTGAAACTAGTGTTTATTGTGTTGCGAACTCACTGAATGGGGACGGTACAGAAACACTTTACCAGAATGTTGCCTCATTTGGAGGGTATTAGCTGTGAGGGGAAATTGGACAAATTCAGTTTGTTTTCACTTGAACATTGAAGGATGAGGGGTGACCTGATAGAAGTTTACAAAGTTATTAAAGGCATGAATAGAATAGATCATTAGAGTCTTTTCCCCAGGGTGGAAATGTCAGTTATTCAGGGACATTTGTTTAAAGTAAAAAAGGGGTAAACTTAAAGGAGATGAAAGAGGCATTTTTTTTACACAGACAAGCGCTAAGTGCCTGGAAAGCACTATCAGAGGAGGTAGGGAAAGCAGATACAAAGCCAATGTTGAAGAGGCATCTTGACAGATATGTGAATAGACAGGTAATAGAAGGATACAAACTGCTTAGAGGCAAAAGACTTTTCATTTCGAAAAACATCATGTGTCGGCGCAGTCTTGGTGGGCCGAAGTATCCATTCCTGTGCTGTGCTGTTCTATGTTCTTTATTTATAAGTGTGGTAAATTGGAGTTGCCCCTGCACAGACTGCTGTGAATATTTCCTGGTATTTTACCCAGCATTTAATATGAAATGCTTCTTGGACAGGAAGTGTGAGTCAAGATTAGGCAGCATCCGAGGAGCAGGAAAATCGACGTTTTGGGCAGGAGTCCTTCATCAGGAATGAGACTGGGAGCCTCCGGGGTGGAGAGATAAATGGGAGGGGGGATGGGGCTGGGGAGAAGGTAGTTAAGAGTGCAATAGGTAGATGGAGGTGGGGATAAAGGTGATAGGCCAGAGAGGAGGGTGGAGCGGATAGGTGGAAGGAAGATTGGCAGGTAGGACAGGTCATGAGGATGGTGCTGAGCTGGCAGGTTAGAACTGGGGTAAGGTGCGGGGAGGGGAGGGGAAATGAGGAAACTGTTGAAGTCCACATTCATGCCCTGGGGTTGAAGTGTTATGAGGTGGAAGATGAGGCGTTCTTTCTTCAGGCGTTGGTCGGTGAGGGAGCGGCAGTGGAGGAGGCCCAGGAACTGCATGTCCTTGGCAGAGTGGGAGGGGGAGTTGAAATGTTTGGCCACGGGGCAGTGGGGTTGATTGGTGCTGGTGCCCCAGAGAAGTTCCCTAAAGAGCTCTACGAGAAGGCATCCAGTCTCCCTAATGTAAAGGAGACCGCATCGGGAGCAACTGATACAATAAATGACATTTGTGGAAGTGCAGGTGAAACTTTGGTGGATGTGGAAGGCTCCTTTGGGCGTTGGATGGAAGTGAGGGGGGGAGGTGTGGGTGCAGGTTTTGCAATTCCTGCGGTGGCAGGGGAAGGGGCCAGGAGGGGAGGGTTGATTGTTGGGGGGCGCGTGGACCTGACCAGGTAGTCACGGAGGGAATGGTTTTTGTGGAAAGTGGATAGGGATGGGAAGGGAAATATATCCCTGGTGGTGGGTCCGTTTGTAAGTGGCGGAAATGTCGGCAGATGAGGTGGTTTATGCAGAGGTTGATGGGGTGGAAGGTGAGGACCAGGGAGGATGGTGGGGTGGAACGAGACAGGAAGTGTGGCTGAATGATCCAAAGGGGTCCAGGACAGGATAATAGCTAAAACCAGATGAATCATAGAATCATGGAAGCTCTCGAGTAAGAAAGCAGACCATTTGGCCCATCAAGTCCATACTGATTCTGTAAAGAGCATCCCACCCAGACCTGTCCCCTCACTACCTGGACACTATTGGGCACATTAGAATGACCAGTCCAGCTAACCTGCACATCTTTGGACTGTGCGACAAAACTGGAGCACCCAGAGGAAACCCACACAGGCACAGGGAGAATATGAAAACTCCACGCAGATAGTCACATGAGGGATCAAACCTGAGTTCCTAGTGCTGTGAGGCAGAGGTGCTAATCACTGAGCCACCATGCTGCCCCAAAGGAGCATGAAGCAGCAGCTGAGACTGCCAGAGAGGTCAGTGAGGTTGCCTTGTAATTACTTTGTGGACAAGTTTGCTATTTAGCCAGTGAAGTATTCATCGGTGAGAGACTCATTGGGAAAAAGGTGATTTAGGCTAAGAGGAGCAACTATTGGACTAGCTGCAGCAAGCCAAACACTACTAAACGGATGCTCCACCAGTCATGGAAAGGAAAGAAAAAGGACGGACAGGACAACTGCTGAAGGGCGTAAATGACAACCCTGCCAGCAATAGTATAAATCCAATACTGAGGGTCCCAAAGCCATTGAAGAGGTGATGACTACTAGTACACTCAAGGTGAAGACAGGTATGGGTTACATTCAGGCTTCAACTTACACGCAATGATATCATTGTGAAAAGTAACTAGTAATGTTGCCTGCCCCCATAGAATTGATATGGTCTGCAAATTATTCTTTAATGCAAACATTGTTTTATACTCTGTGGATCGGATTTCAAATCTTATCCCTCAGTTCCAACCATCTTCTGGGATGTTTTTAAAGTGTTGGAATAAGAACATAATTAAACCTGTCACAATTGCAGTGAAAGAAAATTATTTGCACACAATCCAAGGATTAAAATGTTTATCATGCTCTGATAAAGTACAATCCTTGGTAATAGAACAATACTTAATAGCAATGTGGAACCTTAAATGATTGCCTGCACAGTAAGCCGCAGTTCTGTTACATTTTTTAGGGCTTTTGCAATGTAAAAACTTTAATTAATGCAGACTCTTTATTGTGAAGGGAGCCATAAAGCGTAGATATTGGAGGTCATGCTATATCACAGAGCATTATGATGAGAGTGCTGTACATGATAATACAGCTGATTAGATAGCAACGTGTCCCATTATAGATTTTTTGTCTATTTTGTTTTACAAATGTATCCTTTAACATCTTTCTGTTGACATTGATTGCATGCACTTGATGCTCGTAGATACAATGCTTTATTGTGTTCATCTGGTTAAGTAATGACTGTCCTTTTAATCAGATCTGTGATCAGCTGGAATGAAGATAACATGTTGTAGCCTGCAAACAAGTGATGAAGCATTTTGAAATAATTTTCAGTCGATAAGAAACAGATTCTTAGCACAAAGTCATATTTTGAAAGCTGTCCAGGCTTTTCATACAATAAAAACATTTTGATTATTTTACTACTTCGTTATAGTCTGAGCTGCAAGATCAAGGCATCACATTTTTTGTGGGCTGTTCTTAAGATCTTTCGTTGGCATCTTACTTTCATGATTAAGGTTTTGGTTTACAGGGTCTCTTTTCAAACTCAATAACTCATACTGATTAGGTGATGCAGTCACACAGTAACATTACTTTCTGTAATTGTGCTAATATGTGGGGTATTTAGACTCGCACAGAAGCAGAGGATTGCATCCAAATCCCCAATACTTATCAACCCTCAATTAAATTTAAAGCTGTAATACACAAGGAAAGAGTTAATTTGTGAGCACCACAATATTTTAATTGGCTTCAGGCTGCAGGCAAAAATTAACAACAAAGGTTTTTATTTTTTAAAAACCACTCATACTTCTACACAAAATGCTATTTTTCTGTGCACACTTTCCACAGATTGATGAGGTGTCAGCTAATACATTTCCATGGAAAAAGCTAGAAGATTTTAACCAAGCAATTGCAACCTTACTTAGTACATCTCAGATCTCAATCTCAAGTTTAAATTCTCTCTATCAGGTCCTTGCCGCCTCCCTTTTTCCCTCAGAAGCAACCTGCCTTTCAGCTGCAAATCTCCTGCATCCTCCCTGTCTCCCAGAAGCTTCATTGCATTGTACTGTGACTCCTTAACTACCCTTACAGCCTCAATCTTCCTTGGCACCTTCCTGTCATTGTTCAAGCTTGCTAGCAGTCTCTCTGTCTGCCTTAATTCTTCCTTCTCACTTCCAAACACACTGGCAGCCTCCCTGTCTCCCCACCTCTTTTGTAATTTGCATCTTCCCCTCAACATTCCACTCCCCACACCTGGACCCAGCAGACTACCATTTTGGGAAAACAATGATGGCTCAAAAAGACAATCCCATCCCTGCCCCACCATGGACAAAGGAAGCAATAAACCTATATACACTGCGCAGAGATTACATCTCTACAACAGATGACTTTTCTAAATTCCCCATTCAGTGAGGGGAGCACTAATTTCAGAAACTAAAACAGAAAGTGCTGGAAAAACTCAGCAGATCTGGCTGAATCTCTAAAGAGGAAAACAGAGTTAACATTGAGTACAGTGATGAAGGGCCACTGGACTTGAAATGTTACCTCTGTTTTCCTCTCTTCAGATGCTGCCAGACCTGCTGAGTTTCTCCAACATTTTGTTTTTGTTTCTGATCTCCAGCATCTGCAGTTCTATGCTTTATTTTAGCTCTGTTTTCAGTTTATTAATTATCCCAGAGTGGAGAGTGTTTGACAAAAGGCCACAGATCATTGGCAAACTCTTTCAAGACATATACTAAGTGAGAAAGTGAACCATATCACACCATCACACCACTATCCACCTTCGAATGGTCTAGCAGAATACATTGTGTGTCTTATCAAATCAATGATTATTAAGAGTCAAGCAACAAAACATGATTTTTTTATTCATTTATGGGGTGTAGGGTTTGTTGGTGAGGCAGCATTTATTGCCCATCTTTAATTGCTAAGAATCAACCACATTGCTGTGGGTCTGGAGTCAAATGTAGTGAGACCAGGTAAGGATAGCAGTGATCCAGGTGGGATTGATCCCTGAAGATTGGCAATGATTTTACAGTCACCATTCGGCTCTGAATTCTGAATTGTTTTGTCCTCACATTCAACCATCTGCCATGGTAAGATTTGAGTCCAGGTCCCCAGAACATTACCTAAGTCTCTGGATTAATAGTGTAGGGATAATACTTTTAGGCCATCACTTCCCCTTCATTCTTGCAGTGTTGGAGAAGGGATAGCCATTCCCACTACAACTTATATTCAGAAGACAAGTGAATTTTGAAATCAGTTTATTGTCGCATGTACTCACGTACAGTGCCTGGGCAGTACTCAGGTTATTTGCAGCCTCACAGCTTCTTCGAGGTCCAGAGCATGGAAATGGCTGGGGGCCTGGAGTGGTACCAGAACTAGACTCCACTCCAGAGTCCAGGAGTAAGCAGCCCGTGGTGGCCAGCGGGAGCAGGAACAGGCTGCAAGGCAGCAAGAGCAAGCAGCCCGAGGTGACACAAGGAGAGGGAATATGCTGCAAGGCAATGAGAGCAAGCAGACTGAGGTGGCAGCAGGAACAGGAACAGGATGCAAAGCGGTGAGAGCAGGCAGCTTGGGACAGCGGCGACGGGAGTGGTGAGGTCAAGCTTAAAGTGAGGGAGGTCTGTTTTGAGGAGTGGAAGCCCAGCACAGCAGGGTACTTATAGGCTGCGGTATTGAACTGTTAACTGTGTTTCTTTTTTTTCCAACTTTTCAGTAATAAGGACTGTAATGTTTATTTTTCCGCTTTCTACCTAAGATTCTGCACCTAGTGTTGTTGGAGCTGTACTCATCCAGGCATGGGGGGAGTATTCCATCATACTTCTGACTTGTGCTGTGTAGATGATAGTCAGGTTTTGGGGAGTCAGGAGGTGAGTGACTCACTGCAATATTCCTGGTCTCTGACCTCTCTTATAGCCACTGTGTTTAGGTGACAAAGTCTAGTTAAGTTTCTCGTCAACAATAGCCCCTAGGGTGTTGATGGTGGGAGTTTCAGTGATGGTAATACCATCGAATATCAAGGGGCAATGGTTAGATTGTCTGTTATTAATTATGGTATTTGTATGGAGCGAATATGACTTGCCACTTGTTGGCCCAAGCCTGCATACTGTCTCAATCTTAATGCATCTGACAATTATCCTGTTTATATAATTATCAAATTGATAACTTGTGCTAATGTACAACCATGTGTATTTGTTTGGCATAATCTTTCTCTTTGGATAAAGAAGAATGATGTTTAGTATGTTGGTATAACTTCAAGAGATATGCTTATTGTATCACCACGACAATAAGGTAGTACTGAGACATAACACAATAGGTGTGTAGGACTTACACTTACGTGAGACTGCAATAGTTAGGCATCAAATTTTATTGATGGTGTCTTTGTGAGTCAGATTTGGGAGTGTGATGAACTGATCAGTTTGTGAGGGTAGTGGGGCAGTTATTTGCAAATGACATTTGCAGATGCATTAAAAGAGCTTGACATTTATAAAGTATCAGGTCATTGCATTTCATGCAGCACCACATAGAAACCCTGCAATTAACTGTCAGAGCCATCTGCTCACACTGCTTTCTGAGAGTTTGTCTCAGTGGTCCTCCTTGACGACTTTGTTTCAAACTCAGCAATCCTCTCTGCATCTCAACTCAAGCCTCAAGTGAGCATTGAAAAACCCTACGACCTGCACTCCACCATGTTGAGTTATAATTCAGTGTTCTTCTTGCTTGTAGTCTCTTCCACCAGTTCAACATCCATTACTATTAGAATTCATCTGTCTGTTAAGAGTTGCAAGCTTGCTTTAAGTAATACAGATTTACTTTTGTGGTGCAAACATCAACTAAAACAACAATTTTGCACCCTCTGTTCATGTGTGAAACCACTTAATACCATGTTTAGCACTTGCTGCACAATTAAGTCATTAAATCACAAATGTCAAATTTAAATCAAATGAGGAGCTGAAAGAGTTTGCATACTTTCTGCATCAGAAACAATGGTCCATGGAGGTTTAACAATCCTCCCACTTGATTGCATTTTGTAACCATTATCTCTATACATTTAGAAAAGATAAATCGCAAGTTAGTACATGCAAAAATCATGAAGATTTTGAAAGGACTGCTCTTTCGGATATAAATATGGCGAGGAGCTAGGGTGTCAGTGGTTATTTGGCAATCACAAAGAAAAGCATGAAAATAATTAATATTATCAAAGAATTTCTTTAATTGCATGATTTAGATTACATGCCCCCCAAACCAGTAAAAGGAAACTTGTCTGCGGAAAGTGCACATTAGCACTATGCTAATTTCAATGTCCTCCACTTGTACCCTGCACACAAATAAGAGAGTTGCTGACAATGCCAACATCTAATGCTCAACCTCAACTGCAAAACTGATGGTCTGCTGCCTTCCTGAAAGTTATAATAATAACTTAAGGACTTGTACAGAATTTTGCTCCAGGAACAATGAGTGAATATTAATACATTTCCAGGTCAGAATAGTATTTGACTTAGAGAAAAATATATAACTGCTGGTGTTCCTATGCACCTAATCCCCTTGTTCTTCCAGGCTTAGATAGCTGGGGTTTGGAAGGTATAGTTGAAAGAGTCTTGCCACTTTGATGTAGCTTTTCAGAGTTACATAAAACATAAGCCTGGGGTGAATGATATCAACAGCCAATACAGATCATATGCTGAGTGATGGCATATGGCTTTTCCATACATGGCTTTGCCACAGAGTATGAATTCGTCAAATATTTCTATTAGTAACTCATGATGTTTTCTTAGGGACATAGATGACTTGAATGTGCAAACCTATTACCAATGAGGGAGATGTGTGAAGTCATCTATGATGCAAAAGATTTGGAATATCCTTTGATTTCATAATGCTTTGATGAAACTTGAGCTAGAGAATTGCATTCAGTTTTTAATTTTATAATTTGACAATATCTCCAGGGCAGCATAGTGGCACTGCTGCTTCACACCACCAGGGACCCGGGTTCAATACCAGCCTCGGGTCTCTGTGTAGAGTTTGCACATTCTCCACGTGTCTGTGCGGGTTTGCTCCGGGTGCTCCAGTCCAAAAGATATGCAAGTTAGATGAATTGTCTGTGCTAAATTGCCCATAGTGGTCAGGAATATATAGGTTAGGTCAGAGGGTAAATGTAGGGGAATAGGTCTGGGTGGGAGACTGTTCGGAGGGTCGATGGAGACTTGTTAGATCGAAGGGCCTGTTTCCACACAGTAGGGATTCTAATGCAATATTTGGACAGTTAACCTTGCAGATTCAACAGGATTAGAATGGGGCTTTAGGGTAAGCTTATGAGGATAAGTTGGAAAAATTTGAGTTGTTTGATTTTGACGAAGAAAGAGGTGTAATCTGAGCTAAACTTGGCAGAAGGGAAATCAGGAAGAACTTTGCATACAGACTTATTCAGTTGTGGAGTTCTTTCACTGAAAAGGTTACCGATAGAGAGAATTGGAATTTTCAAGGAAGATAAATTGATTTTAAGTAAGGATATTACCGTTGTGAAGAATATGCTGTTGAAAGAATTTGAGGTACAGATTAACTATGATCTGACTGACGTATGAGTCGTCTCAAAGAGCTAATTGACTTCTTCTGATCCAATTTTTTGAAGGTCCTGTAATTTGCCTTGAGTTAAATGACCCTACCTCAGAGCAATGTTTAATAAGGGTATCCAGGCATTGATGGCTGAAGGTCACTCAGGCCCATCAGAACATCTTTTGAACACTTCCAGATGTGTAATTACTTTAATGAAATGAAACAGACAATGACTAAATGATTGAGCGGCAGTACTTATCTGTTTGAAAGGTTTTATTATTTTAAAATGTATTTATTGATAAGTAAGAAATGGATCTCCTGCTGTGATATTTAGAATGAATTGGAGGAGCCACTATTTTGCAATGACTAGACTCTTGTGCATTCTGAATCATAATTATTCCTCCATCAGTGAGCATATCTTCAGCTGCCTTGGCACTAAGCCTTTCATTTCTTCTGTATACCTTTCCACCTTTCTACTTCACTTTCCTCATTAAAAACCCTTCCCAAAAACAACATTTTTGATCAAGCTGTTGGTCACCTGACCTAATATCTCCTTATTTGATTGTGTCATTTTAAAAAATTGAAAGATCACACAACACAAGGTTATAGTCCAACAGGTTTATTTGAAAGCGCAAGCTTTCGGAGCGCTGTTCCTTCATTAGGTGTTTGTGGAGAATAAGATTGTAGGACAATCTTACAGCTCTCCGAAAGCTAGTGCTTCCAAATAAACTGGTGTTGTGTGATTTTTAACTTTGTACACCCCAGTCCAACACTGGTGTCTCCAAATCATTTTAAAAATAATGTTCTGAAGGTTCTTTGTAAACATTAGTTGTTTTGTGGTTTTAAATGATGGAACGTACAATGTATTATTATTAATTGCAAGCAAAATCCTCCTTTACATTCAAAGCAAAGGATTGTTCGGCAAGTTCATATTCACTTGTTAAATTTACAGCCGCACTAAAAGGTTTTCTCAGCAATTATCATTTGCTTGCCATGAAATAGGTACCGATCAGCATGCTTCAGATAGACCAGGCACTTTGATAAGTGCAAAACCTTTAATTATGTAATTATATGGTTTTCAAATGTTTAGGACCGCTTTCATATTTGGCATAGATGATTTGCAAAATTTTCATGGAGGTTTTAGTCATTAGTCTGAATGAGAAGAGCAACATATATTTCCTTCAAATTTCAGCTATATTTCTTTCAACAAAGTTGGTGATTTAATATCAGGTTTGGCACTAAGTTTGCAATTTGTTATGCTACTTACATTACTTACTTCCAATAAACGGATAGTTAAATTCCTGAGAGCAAAACCTTGTTATGAAATGTAATCGATATACTTAGGTCACGAAGGTATATTATATGCTTAATCAACTATTATAACTAAATTATCTTAATCCATAATAAATAGGTTTTTAAAAGCCATTTCAATTATCCATGTTCCATGCTGTTTTAGGTTTTGATGGTGCTTTACCGACGTATTTGAAAATAATTGATAGGAGTTGTATCGAGTATTTGAAATCTTGTCTTCCCTTCCACATTCATAGTTCTCAGGATTAATCTGGAGGTCACAAATTAGTCATCATTTTCAAATTCCCTTGCTTTATCATCATCTTAAATTCTGCAAGAATTATCCTCATAATTAATAATCAAAGCTCCTGATACAACCTTTGTTGCCACATGTTTTTTCTGGAACTAAAATTCAGAATAACTTTAGTACATTTTAATTGCCACTTTGGAATGGCTGTATTCTCAATTTTACCAATGTCTAATTATGCCATTGAAGTTAGTGGGAGTGTTTTCCATCTGTTTGACTCCCCTTTTATAAACATGAATAGAATGCTCATTAGACAAAAATATTGAAACAATATGTTCTACTCATTTGCTGTTTAAAACCCACCCTAAGTGGCTTTGAAGCAAGCATAAATGTAGCTGATTAGCATACTGCTTGAAACATTGAGGGAACAAATAGATATTGAAACAATAGGGTCTGACTATGTTTTTAGGACCTGGATGCCATTTTAGTATCCACCATATTATTCTTGCCAGTTCCTGAAATCACTCACAAAGTGCAGGCAGCAAAATTTTGGGGTTGCAGGGGAAAGAGTATCTATTATCAATGATTTTAAACTGATCTCAGTTTGTGAATTCTGGAAGTTTTCAGAGATACTTTGCTTCTGCTATGCAATGGTTTGCAGCAATGCAGTCCATTCCATAGTTCTAAACAGGTATCTTTTTCATCAAAGTAATCCTCCTGACATTTTGACTCAGGGCAAAGAGTCTGAGGTAGGAGATTTAGGGAGACACAATCTCAGATGTGTAGGGAGAGCAATAGATGGACAAATGCTATTAATAATTCCTTATCCAGGAAACAGTGTGAATAGGCTCAAGACATGCTATATTGCTGTGACCAATTGAAGCTGTGTTTCTCTACGGAAGTTGTTAAAGAACTGTGTCATCTCCTGCCATAAGACCTAAAACTAATGCTGCAAATAACAGGAATACCTTTATATTCACTGCAACCCTCAAGTTTATATTCTCAGTTCCTTCCAAGCTCCCAGATGAATATCAACATCATTTGTAGTTCATGCTTGTGCTAAGCATGATGCTGTTGTTATTTTTAGATGTTAAAAGCATTGCGTTCTTTGTGAAGATTTGGCAAGAAGTCGAATGGAGTCTTGGAATATTTTCACTGATTGTAGGATTTCTCCTCTAAGTCCAACTTCTCAACAACTGTTGACAGTGTTGTAAGTAGTGGTCTCTTTAAGAGCAAAAAGGATACGGTCCAGAAATAATAGAAACTGATACTCGTCGGTGCACATATTTGAGGGCTTCGTTTTCCACTGCTAGGGGAGTTTGTTAGGAAGGGGAGTAAGAGCAGACTAAACTTTGCGTTGCACTTTGAAATGTAAGTGAACAACTTTGGAAGTCAGACTCACTCCTGCTCCCTGTTTCAGTGAGTGGATGACTCGTAATATAATGTGTATCTATATTGTCCAGAGGGATCCTTCAACTCAGCACCTCTAAGGAAATTAGCACAACTGTAGGATTTTGGTGTGCACAGAAAGTTTAGTGAAGGGGAGAAGGAGTTGTTTGTTTCCTTTTGCTTTTCTATGATTCTCACTGTGTAGGAATAGATTCTTGCTCTACTACAGAAAATTCAAGAAGCTGTTTGGTGAATATTTAATGAGTGGTTAAGATCTATTCTAATCTATTTCTAATATAATATGGTAATATATTTAATAAAAAGTGTAAAAAAAGTAACATAGATAAGTTATTAAGTATTTAAATAAAACTCAGTAAGGGTGGCGGGACAGGTAATGTTTTAAGGTTGCAGTATGTAGATTCTGTGGGATATGTGATCCAGGACGAACACATCTGTGGCAAGTGTTTGATGTTTGAGTAATTTTGGCTCAGAATTTATCACTTGGGGGCTGGATGAATGCATCAGGGAAGGGGAAAACTACCTGGATTCTCTGAATCAGGAGGCAATCACGTAACTTTGGATAGTAACTTCTGATTTGGTCAGCGTTCAGGGGCAGAAGAGTGTGACTGGAAAGAGACAAGTAAGAGGACCCAGAGAGCAGGAGAGCCTATTTAATCATCTGAAACGTTTGAGATTTTCTCAGCTTATTTGGATGGGAGTAGCAGGCTGCAGAGTGGATGAGGAAATTGACCAGAGCAACATTGTTACAGTGAGAGAAGAGTTTAGAGGGTTCATGATCACATGTCTCTCCTGTGTCACAGATGTCTTGGAGTTTTTCATGTTAGTCTTTGGTGGCAGCTGTTCTTTGTTCTTCATCCAAGCTGATGCAGGGAACTCCTGGTCTTCCCTCAAGAAGATGGGGTTTGCTCCCCTGCTTTTGCTGATATTCCACTTTCCCCACCTTTCCATTATTTTGGGGGTCAGCCATGTCTACTGTATCAATCATGTGCCTAAATCCTCTCAGCCAATGACCATGGGACAGTTACACATGACTTTGGATTACTGTTGTCCTCTTGCCCACCTCCATTTGAAAGTTCGCTTTCATTCTTTCTGAAAAAAACCCTTATTTCCAAAAACATTGCACTAATGCAAACAACGGGACATCGAAAATTGGAGCAGGAATAGGTGATATTTCCCTTCAAGCCTGCCCTACCATTCAATATGATCATGGCTGATGAAAGCTATTTTGCTTTCTCACTATCCCTTTGAGATCCCTTTATCCTGAAGAAGTATATCTGGCTCCTTCTGAAAAACATTCAATGTTTTGGCCTCAACTGCTTCCTGTGGCAGAGAAATCCACAGGCGCATCATCCTTCTGGGTGGAGATATGTCTCCTCATTACACTCCAAAAAGGGTAACTTGGCACTGGTGAATGTTTTGTTTATGCTTGTGAGAAACTGGTTACTCATGTGGCAAAGTTAAATGATGCTTTATGCAATGCAGAAAGTACCAAATATGGAATGCTGAGTGAGCACAGGACCCTAATATTCTTCCTGACTTCTCCCAACTAATTCTTAAGTAATCTATTTTGTTGCTAGTACAAGTTTGGTCCCTAATTTCTCAATTATATATTACAGATAACATCATAAGGAACTGTTAATTTTAAACTTTAAGAAGCTACGAAGTATAAGGCAACATTCTTAACCATCACATTATATAGCAGGTTACATCATATTCCCTGCTTTTGAATTTTTTTCTTCTGTTTCTTTGTTCAGCTGGACTATTTTAAGCAGGTATCGGGTCCTTGAGTTATAAAGATGTACAGCACAGAAAAAGTAGCCCTTTGGCCCATCACATCCATGCTGGTCAAAAATAACCATCTGACTAGTCTGTCCCCATTTTCCATCAATTGGCACACAGCTATATTGGTGAAAGTCAGGACTGCAGATGCTGGAGATTGAGTCACGAGTGTAGTGCTAGAAAGGTACAGCAGGTCAGGTAGCATCCGAGAAGCAGGAGAGTCAACAATTTAGGCAAAGGTCCTTTCTGATTAAGGTCTTTTGCCCAAAACATTGACTTTCCTATTCCTTGGATGCTGCCTGACCTGCTGTGATTTTCCACCTCTACACTCTCGACCACAACTATATAGGCCTTGGCATTGCAAGTACATATCTAAATACTTCTTAAATGCTTTGAGAGTTTCTTCCTTAAAGACAAAAGTTCCAGATTTCCACCACCCTCTGAAAAGGGTAAAAATGTATTTTCTCCAATCTGCTGTAAACCCCCTGACCCCTACCTTAAATCTGTGCCTCATGGTCATTGATGCCTCAGTCGAGGGAAAGGTTTCTTCCTGCCTGGCCTATCTCTGGGTAGCTTAGAGGATCAGAGAAATCTTGGGGTAATTAGTCACAAACCTCTGAAGTTGGCAGAGCATGTGAAGAGCAGAGTTAAGAAGGTGGATGGGACATTTGCTTTCATCAGTCATGGCAGGGAATACAACAGCAAGGAGTTATTGTAGAGAGCATTGGTCAGGCCACAGCTGGAGTACTGTGTGCAGTTCTGATCACCTCACTACAGGAAGGATGTGATAGCACAAGATGGGGTATAGAGGTTCACCAGGATGTTGCTGGAATTGAAAAATTGAACTATAAGGAGATTTTAGATAGAGCAGAGAGAGGGGAACATGAGTGAGGTGTATAAGACTATGATTCACTTTTCATCGAGTTAAATGGAATATATCAGGTGAAATGACATGTGGATGAAATTAAATAATTAATTGCTTTCTCTTTCCAGCTATGTGTGTCCTTGCCCCATGAGTCTTTTCAAGAGATGAGTTGGATGAAATGGCCACCATGTGGAAATGTTGGGATCAAACAGGGAATACAATGCATGCACCCCCAATCTTTTAATTGAGATGTATAAAATTATGATGGACATGGATTCATACATCGCAGAAAAGGACCTTTGGCCCAATGAATTGCAGTGACAATAACTATCACTAAAGGCACACTAATCCTAATTTCCTGCACTTGTCCAATATCCTTGAATGTCATGATATTTGAAGTACTCATCCAAATACTTTTTAACATTTCCAACCTCCACTACCTACCCAGGCAGTGCATTCCAGATTCTCACCACTTGCTGAGTGAAAATGTTTTTCCCAGAGTCTGCTCTCTACGATGGGTAAGGACAGAGTGAATAGAGAGCAGCTGTTCCCTTTGGTTGAGGGTCAATCATGAGAGGGCATAGTTTTGGGATAACGGGCAGGAGATTCAGGGGAGATCTTAAACCTATGTCCTCTAGTTTTGGACTCCCACACCCTGGGGAAAAGACCTTGTCTATCTACCCTTTTCATGCCCCTCATGATTTTATAAATTTTTATAAGGTCACCCCTCAACCTCCAATGCTCTGCAGAAAATACCCCAGTTTATTCAGCCTCCTTCAGAATACACTGCAGTTTTCACTGCAGGGCCCTGTGATTTCACTGGAGAACATGGACTTCTGTAGACTATGCTGCAGGGTCTTCTGCCCACTTCTTCAAGCTTAGGTCTAGCTCTGCCATGGTGGAATTGTACTCCAGCTTTGCCTCACTATGTTGGAAAGGCAGAGCAGAGGTGTGACCATTTCAACAATGCTCCCTTACCTGCTCGAAGCACCCACACTTCCAAGAATGTTCAAGGGCCCCCGGCCTCTTCTCCAGCCAGCAGATGAACCTGTCTGCTTTTTGCAGATTTCTGCCTAACACTGTTTGTTTCTAGTGATTCCATCCACATTTAACTTAAGAGCAAGGGACTCCTGTAGTTAACCCTGTCAAAATTTGTGGTGAGCTTCTTGTAGAGTCTGGACACATGTTCGGTAATGGTTGCAGGGGAGTTGGCAAGCACTAACTGCTAAAATCCTTCATTTTCAACTCTATGAATCATTGGTCTCCCACAGCCTTTGTAACATAGAGAAGACATGATCATTCTCTGGTGGGCCTGGAGGAGTTGTAGAGTCATAGAGATGTACAGCACGGAAACAAACCCTTCAGTCCAACTCGTCCATGCTGACCAGAAATCCCAATTCAATCTAGTTTCACCTACCAGCACCCAGTCCATATCCCTCCAAACCCTTCCTATTCATATACCCATCTAGATGCCTTTTAAATGTTGCAATTGTACCAGCCTCCACCACTTCCTCTGGCAGCTCATTCCATACGTGCACCACCCTCTGCATGAAAAAGTTGCTCCTTATGTCTCTTATATCTTTCCTCTCTCACCCTAAACCTTTGCCCTCTACTTCTGAACTCCCCCATCCAGGGAGAGACTTTGTCTACTTATTCTCTCTATGCCCCTCTTGATTTTATAAACCTCTATAAGGTCATGCCTCAGCCTCCGACACTCCAGGGAATACAGCCCCAGCATATTCAACCTCTCCCTATAGCTCAAATCTTGGGGTCTGACTTGTAAGCTTAGTGTTTTGGTTCAGCCCTGTAGCAACCTGCTGAGCCTCCTGTCTGAACCTCATGGCATTTATTACTGCCTGTAATCTCTCTACATGCTGTTCATCTGGGTCAGCTCTCATGTACAGAGAGAGGAGGAACTGGAAAGCAAACCCTACTGTCCTTGTCCGGCTCTTGCCCATCTTGTTTAGTAAAGCCATTGCAGACATAGTGACCCAGCCTAATGCAATGGAAACAGCAGATTTGGACTAATGCACTTAGGGTGGAGTCCTTTCAGAAAGAGGCTCTTGGCACTTGGTGAGTCGATGTATTCACCCTCACCTGGGTCCTCACCCTCCTCTCTGGTCTTTTACTCACAGCCACGAAGCCTCTCTGCAAACATACTGAGCCTTCCAGTGAGTGACTGTGTTTGATACTAATTAACATTCAGTGGGAATTAATATTTTCTTCCTCCAGTGCCCTTCTTATATCCTCCTTTGGTTCCCAAGGCAGGCCTTCCAATAATGTCCTATCTTAGTTCTAAAGAGCTAAAGAGCAGGCAGCTAGCAGGATATGTTTAAAATCATCACTGTCTTGCCCCGGGCATGAAAGTCTGAACATTTCCCATTTTGGCATGAAGAGAAGGGTATTGGAACTCATTTATATTGTGATATCCAGTTCTTCCCCAAGGCCCTAACCTCAGATGGATCTACATGTGGTCCTGAACTATTTAGTCACAACAGGAGTTCTGTCCTCATCTCCCTCTTGCTCAGTTTTCACCATGGCTCTTATGACTACATACATAGCTTTTACTTCACCAAACAAGAGAGGCAGAGCAGTGGGATGCCTTTTTTCCCTGATTTGTATCAAGGCTACTCATCTTATTGGCAGAGAAATCAGCAGTCACTGCAATTTTTTGGCTGGCTGCTCTCTGGAGGTTTTTAATTTAGTCAAATGAAAGATGAGGTCTTCTTGAGAGTTTTTAATGAATTAAATTTCTCAGGGCACCCCTTGCATCTTGTAGTTTCCGTCTCAATTTGCATTCTCTGTTCATAACGCAGTGTCTTGAACTAAGATTTTCTCCTTCTGTTAATTTTTGTAGCGTGTCTCAGTTCACACTTCAATCTTCCATCCTAATTGAGTGTATAAGCTGTCACTTTTGCTTTGTAAATTTGTAACTTGTTCTCTGGACTGCTTATTTTCTGTTCGACTGCAAGGCACACATGGACACTTGGTCAATTATTCCAGGCTTTTTAAAATACAGTCTTACCCCACCCCAAAGCTCCTTAGAAAGTCAATTAAAAATATACTCATAATCTCCATCTGAGTCTTCCATTATTCTTCATATATCTTTTGCACCAGCTGCCCTGTTTTTCAAAATCAAATCTTTCAGCAACTGCTGTCTAACATACACAAAATCATTGTCTTTTTTTTCAGAAATACTCAATGCAGTCTAAAGCTGCTGCTTCCAAACTTCTCAAACTTAAAGCCAATTATACTCCAGCTGCTGACCCCACTTCTCATACCAATGTTGAGTTTGGAGTTTCATGATCACAATCACCTAATACAGGCTGTTGATGATTTGTCACAATTTTCTGATAGTTAATTAAGTCTGTTAAGGAGCAGCTTAGATATAATATATTAAATGATTAGATAACAAAGTACATTTACAAAAACACGGTTGGGGGTGTCTGGAATGCACTTCCCGGGAATATAGTTTAGGCAGGCAACCTCACGACCTTTAAAAAGTACTTATGAATGCATGAAGGGTCATAGCATTCAACGCATTGGGTGTACTGTAGGAAAGTGGGATTAGTGTAGGAGTTGTGTATTTTGGTGGGAGGGAGGAGGGTGGTTACAGACCTGATGGTCTGAAAGACCTCTTCTATGCTCTTTCATTACATGATTCTAACCTGTGACAGACAACAATGTTTCACTAACCTGGAGTCATTTCATAAAACAGAGGAGTGGGGGCAGCACACTGCCATGTCCAAGATGTACAGCAGGTCTTTCATGGTAGACTTTAGTTCATGCTGTCTTTATTTTTTACCTGGGCTGACATAGGGGATCTTCTGGTCTTTCCTGAAGACTCGATTCCCTGCACTTGCTCGCACCTGTCTCTCCCCACCTTAATGATAATAATTATTTGAGATGGCCATCTCTACTATGTC